>NC_059264.1:2436582-2481582 GCF_017591435.1 Portunus trituberculatus | reverse complement strand
TCAGTTTGGCTTCTCATATTGTTTTGCCTTCTAGTCAGTGTTATTGAGTCAGAAGTCCTCTCTCTCCTTCTTCGGTCAATGTTAGGCCTCTCTCCCTCTCTCTCCCTCCCTCTCCAGTATTATTTTGTCTTGTAAGTCAGCATTATTGAGGCTAACTGGCTTTCTCTCCTCTTCAATTCTCTCTCTCTCTCTCTCTCTCTCTCTCTCTCTCTCTCTCTCTCTCTCTCTCTCTCTCTCTCTCTCTCTCTCTCGTAGTATAATTTTGTCTCGTAACTCAGCGTTATTGAATCAAACTGGCTTTCTCTCACTAGTTTTACCTGAACCTGTTTGAGTCTGACTGCCTTTCTCTCCCTAGTTTTACCTGAACATGTGTGAGCGTGAGTGTGACTGCCTTTTTTTTTTTTCCCTAGTTTTACCTGAACATGTGTGAGTGTAACTGCCTTTCTCTCCCCCTACAGTTTTACTTGAACATGTGTCGCATCACTGAGGACACGGAAGACCTGAAGCGCATCACCCTGGAGCCATCAGACGAATCCATCCTGGTGAGTACTGTGCTGGGCGGGTGCTGGGGTGACTTGGTGATCGTAGAGGTGTGATGCTTTGAAGTGCTGGGTGGGTGATGGCTTGTGTTGGTGCTTGTAGAGTGATGGATGGGTGTTGGATTAACTTGGTACTGGTAGAGGTGTGATGCTGTGCTGTGCTGGATGGGTGCTTGGTTGACTTGGTGCTTGTAAAGGTGTGATGCCCATCCTAACCTAACCCACCCTACCTTACCTTGTCTTGCCTTGCCTTGCCTTACCTTGCCTTGCCTTACCCTAACCAAACACAACCTAAAATACACTAAATTAACAAAACCTAACCTAACCTAACCTAATATGAAGAAAAATAAAATAAAATAGAATAAAATAAGATAAAATAAGCACTAACCTCACTTAACCTAACCAAACACCCTCCTACCCCTAAGGCTGACATGGGAAGTGTGGGCGGCGTGGGTGGGTGTGGTTCTTACGGTGGCACCATGACACCCTCCGACTCCACCGCCACCTTCCACTCGGCCTCCACCCTGCCTGTGTCCGCCTCTGTTGACCCGGTGGACTCCCAGGCGCCCAGCTACAGGGTGGAGCATGTCATCTTGGGGCAGGTCAGGGCGGGGAGAGCCTCTGCTTACACACACTCCATCCGCATGTGGTCTGCTATTAAGAGTAAGTGGTGGGTGTGTGTGTGTGTGGTTGTCTATTTATCTATTTGTTTTGTTTTATTTACTTTTTTTTTTTTTTTTTTTTTTTTGTGTGTGTGTGTGTGTGTGTGTTTGATGTGTTTTTAGATGATTATTTATTTGTTTATTCATCTGCTTATTTCTTTTTTTTTATTCCTTCTTTGTTTCTTTCTTTTTTCTTTCTCTTTTTATATATCTATCTATTGCCACAAGGGGAGTGGTGGCATGTGTGTGTGTTTTAGATGACCATTTATTTATCTATTCATCTACTTATCTACCTATTTATTCATGTATTTATCTATTGACTGGTTGGTTTAGGGGGTGTGGTGGCGCGGTGGCACGTGAGTCGCAATGTGTGGCAGTACATGGTGGCCATCGCGCTGGCATACTTTGTGACACTGTGCCTGTACCCGGGCATTGTGACGGAGGTGGCATCCTTCCGCCTGGGCTCCTGGATGCCTGTTGTGATGATGGCCACCTTTAACCTGTTCGACTTCATTGGCAAGGTCAGGCTGGTTGGTTACTGTGCCTTCAAAAACCTTATACCTCCTTTATCACTTAAAAAAAACTCAGCTCTTTTTTTTTTTTTATCACTCAGATCTCAAAATAACTCTTAATTTCCTTTCCTTATAAGTCAGATATGTTAGGGTGACAGGGTGACATCATTGGTAGGGTGAGGTAAGGGTGTTTTGGCAGGATGAGGTGAGGGTGACTATATCCCTTTAAAGAGTCAACACTTCCGTTACCAGTCTTAGGTCTTAATAAACACCCTTAAACTCCCTCCCCGCCCACATTTCCTATCTTTTTTAGTTAAAATACCTTCAAAGCCTTCGTTTTCCTTTCTTAAGTGTCAACACCAAACACACACACACACACACACACACACACACACACACACACACACACACACACACACACACACACACACACACACACACACACAACACCTTTTATTTCCTCCCCTTTATACCTCAAACTCCTTCAAAACACACCCCATATCCTTCCCTCACACTCAAACACCTTTAAAACACCCGTAAAAACACCCCACAATTCCCGACAGGTGTTAGCATCAGTGCCGTATGATTGGACGAGGCGGCAGCTGGTGGGCGGCTCTGTGGCGCGCATCTTGTTGGTCCCCCTGCTGATGCTCTGTGCTGGCCCACGTGTCGCTCCCTTTGTCCCCGGCGAGGCCACACCACTTCTCCTCACGGCACTCCTTGGCCTCACTAACGGCGTCCTGGGCTCTGTGCCGATGATTCTGGCCCCAACCAAGGTGCCAGATGACCACAGGGAGCTTACCGGGAATATTATGACCCTTTCGTACTATGTTGGCCTGACTCTTGGTGCCTCGGTCGCCTACGGTTTGGATGATGTTCTCGGGCCACATGACGCCACCACCTGTCAGGGTTTTGGGATGGCCTCCGCTCAGCTGCCTAATGGTACGCTTACTTCTGGGTAATTGTATGTGTGTATGAGTGTATGTGTGTGTGTATTCTGCAATGGTTCTGTGTTGTCTCTACTTACTAATGCTTTTGAAATGTTCTTGAAATGATCTGTTTTTTTTTTTTTTTTATTTATTTATTTTTATGGTTCTAGTGACAGATTAGCAAGATTTTGAAGTGTTATGTTTTTTTTTCTTAAGAGTGTTTTAATGGTTGTAGTGACAGGTTAAGATTTCTACATTATTAGCAAGGGAACCAGTCTTGAAAACCCGGCTAGTCATGTCTGTGGCCTTGGAAAACAGTCATGGTGAAAAAACATAGTGTTTCTGAGAATGAGGATGTAGGATGGGAGTATTTGACTAATGTGACAGGGATTTTAGGGTGAAGGATGAGTAATAGGTAGTCTAGCATAAATAGGATGAGTACTGGTGAGTGAGGAAGTGGGTAGGGTGATGGGGGGGATAGGTAGAGAAGGGTGAGGGATATTACATGCTTTTAGTGTGGTGTAGGGTGAAGAGATACGAATAATGGCTTGTCTGGCATTAGGTAAGGGTGAAGGGCAATATTTCTAGCAAGAGACAGGTTGAAAGATTCTAAACACACAGTAATTATGAAGGTAAAAGGAGAGTGTGAGAATAATATGTTAGCCCAAAAATGGTGAAGGAACATCTGATTAATTATGAAGTTGTGTTAGGTGAGAAAGGTAAAGGACGATAGTTTTAATAAGAGACACAGTGAAAAATACAAAACAAACAGTAATCTTGAAGGTAAAAAGGAGGTTGTAGAAATAGTGTTAGGCAAAAAGGGAAAAGGGTAAAGAAACATGTAGTTTAGTAAGAGAAAGGGTGAAAAATACAAAATAAACAGCAATTATGAAAGTAAAAGGAGATTGTAGAAATAATTTGTTAGGCAAAAAAGATGAAGGAAGATATTTTTTAGTAACAGACTGGATGAAATATGCAAATAGTAGCTATGAAGGTAAAAAGGAGGTTGCAAGAATGTGTAAGGCAAGAAAGATGAACACAATTTTAGTAACAGACAGAGTGAAAAATACAAATAAGCAGTAACTATGGAGGTAAAAAGAGAGTGTAAGAATGATGTGGTTGGCAGGAAAGGTGAACATATATTTTAGTAACAAACAGTGAAAGATACAAAATAAACAGCAACTATGGAGATAAAAGGGAGTGTGAGAATAATGTGTTAGATAAGAAAGGTGAACATATATTATAGTAAGAGACACAGTGAAAGATGCAAAACACACAGTAACTATGAAGGTAGGAGAAGATTCTGATGATGATGTGTCAGCCCCATCTGGAAACAAGCAGACCTGGAAGTGAATTAACTAAAACAAAGAAGAAATTAGAAGTGTTTTGAAATTAGTATATGTTGTTACGGGTGTGCTTAGATATTTATGGAGAGAATTTATTTATTTATCTATTTACTTTGGCAAGAAACAAATTAATGTACCCAGAAGCAAATTAACTAAAACAAATATAGAAAAATTAGAAGAAGTGTCTTGAAAATAGTATGTGTTGTTAGGAGGTGCTTATTTATTTATTTTATTATTATTTTTTTTATTGTAGCAGGAAGGAAATTAATGTACCCAGAAACAAATTATCCAAAACAAATATAGAAAAATTAGAAGTGTGTTGAAATCAGTCTGTTGTTAAGAGGTGCTTATGTATTTACAGAGAGAAAATGTTGCTCTACTTCTTATAGATGGAGACAAATTGATTTACCTAGAAACAAATGATCCAAAACAGATTTAGAGCAATTATGAGAGATGTCTTAAATGTGGTATATATTGTTAGAGGGCACTTGTATATTTACAGAGAAAATATTGGTCTTCTTATAACAGGAAAGAAATTGACATCCATAGAAGTGAATTAATTAAACCAGCTATAGAAAAATTAATAGAAGTGTCTTGAAATCACTATACACTGTTAGGAGGTGCTCACGTATTTACAGAGAAAATAGTTTTTTTTTATAATTAGGAAAGAAATTGGTGTCCCCAGAAGTGAATTAATTAAACCAGCTGTAGGAAAATTAATAGAAGTGTCTTGAAATCACTATACATTGTTAGGAGGTTCTCACGTATTTACAGAGAAAATATAGTTTTTTTTATATTAGGAAAGAAATTGACGTCCCCAGAAGTGAATTAATTGAAACATATATAGAAAAATTAGTAGAAGTGTCTTGAAATCACTATACATTGTTAGGAGGTGCTCATGTGTTTATGGAGAGAAAATACAGGTTTTTTTTTTTTTATATTAAGGAAGAAATTGACGTCCTGAGAAGTGAATGAACCATAACATATATACAAAAATTGGAAGTGTCTTGAAATTAGTATATATTGTCAGGGGTCCTTATGTATTTAGGTAGATACTATATTGGTCTTCTTATTGTAGCAGGAGAAGCGAATTACACAAAACAAATAAAAAAGTGTCTTGAAACTAATATACATGTTGCTAGAAGCTTTTTATGTATTTACGGAGAGAATAATGTACGTAGGTTTTTATTGTAGCAAGAGGCAAACTTATCGATCACTTTTCTCATTGACTCTCACATATCAAGGCATTATTATCTTTGACGAGAGGTTCATCTGTGTCTTGAATTGTCCACATATCACACCATGAAGAGTTACTGCATATCCCACCAGCACACTTATAGACACAGCCACTAACCTCACCATGTCTGTAATTAAAATAGACTTGAGGAATAAATGTCAAATGTGCTTGGTGAAGGAATAGTGGAAAAATAAAGAAGAAAAAGTGCACCAATAAGGATCAAACAGGATTCTTAGCTTTTGTAATTAGAAAAGATAAGACATAGATATAAAATGTGCTTAGTGAATTAAAGTAAAGTGAAAGAAGATTGAAAAAAGATGAAGAAATGCACCAATAAGGAACAAACAGAATTCTTAGCTTTTGTATTTAGTAAAGATGAGTAATAAATGTAAAATGTGCTTGTGGATTAAAGTAAAAAGTGAAGGAATAGTGAAAAGAAGGCAAAGAAATGCGTTAATAATGAACAAGCAAAATTCCTAGCTTTTTTAAGTAGAAAACACTTGAGGAATTGAAAGAAAATGTACTAGATGATGAAGAAAATTAAAGAAACTGTAGGATTATTATAAGGAAGTTAAAGAAGTACATTAATGAAGGACAAACAAATCAGAAAACTAGGTACATGGACAGAATTTGTAGCTTTTTGTAGTTAGAAAAGATGTGAGAAATGAAAAAAAAAGTGTACTGGACTAGCATTACCTGACTTGGGGGTGCTGAAATCAAATATAGGGGGTGCTGGGACATGATGCACACACTTCACTTTCTTTTATCCTTCTAATAACAAGAGGTCCGAGGGGTCTCCAAGCGCACGGGTTCGAATCCTGTTCACGGTATAGAGGAAGAAGAAAGAGAAGGAGAAGAAGAAGAAGAAGACCCGAATTATCTAAAAAAACATGCATATCTTTGCCTTACATTTTGCAACAGATAGAGACAACGGAGAGATGTAGAAGAAGAAGAAGACGCATAGATTGTAGTACAGATTAAGAGAGATGTATAGAGAGAAGAAGAAGAGGAAGATGATGATTTTGTAGTTAATGCATAGGGTATAGTAGAGATTAAACTGAAATGTATAGAGAGAAGTAAAAGAGGAAGATGATGATGATGATGTGTAGATGATGCATAGGTGAAGTGTGTGTAGTGTGTAGTGATGACGTGAGGGTTGTGGGGACCAAGGAAGAGGTAGATAGTGAAGGTTAGGTTAGGTTTGATTGATTTTTATTTTTATTGATTTACTTTTTTTTTTATGTAAGAGGGAGAACGACCAAGGGCAAAAAAAATGAATATTAGGAAAAAAAATAAAGGCCCACTTAATTAATTCACTCATTCAATATTTACTTCATCTCTCGGTTGTTTCTTGGCTTTCCTGTCTCTTGTTGTGTCTTGTGTTATGTCAGTTCAATTTGTCAGTTTTTTGGTTGTTTTATTCTGCCAGTCAGTTTAGTAAAGTCTATAGTTGTCAGTTCAGTCAGTTAACCAGTCAGTAAGCCAGTTAGTTGAGCAGCCAGTCACTCGGTCCATTAAGTAGTTGATTGGTTAGTTATTTCATCATTTCACCAGTCAGTCAGTCAGTCAGTCAGTCATCCGAGCCTGTCAGTCAGTCAGTCATTCATCCCAGCCAACCATCAGTCAGTCAGTCAGTCAATTGGTCATTTTACTTATCATTCAATCCTTCAGCCAGTCAATCAGTAGTGATGGGAAAGGAGAGAGAGAGAGAGAGTACACACGAGTTATAGACAGTGCAAGATCAATATATTTTCTAAGGAACCTTGTTATTTTGAGAGAGAGAGAGAGAGAGAGAGATCTTTAAGAAACATATACCAAAGAAAGAGAGTGAGTTATATTTATCTAGTTTTAAAAGATGTCTTGTTATGCTGAAGTAGTGGGAGAGAAGCAAAAGGGAGATGGATAGATAGATTAAAAAATAGAAAGGCTGATAGATAGATAAAGAGGAGGAGGAGGAGGAGGCAGCTGATAATGAAGGAATAGCTAATGTTAATGAGACAAAAGAGAGAAAGAGGGGGAGAGACAGATAGAAAGTTTGATAGATAAAGAAGAGGAGGAGGAGGAGGCTGAAAATTAATAGGTGTTGAGAAAGCGAGAAAGAGAGAGAGGTAAATAAATAGAAAAATAGATAAAGAAGTGAAGATTTTTAACTAATAACACTAAACTACACACAAAAACTCAAGCCTTTTCTAACAACTATTGAAATCTAAGTTAAATAAATGAATAAATAAAAGCAAATAAATAAAAATAATAATAATAATAAGTTTTTGTGACCACTCTCAATTCTTGGCCCTTACATGGTTAGCGTACAAACATTTTAATTTGCAGTGACGAAAATAAAAAAATCATAGACCACAACATAAACATACAAAAAACCCCACAAACCACACACACCACAAACACCAAACACACACCAAACAAATACCAACCATTCACCTACCCACACACCAAACAAACACCAAATCAGACCAATGGGGTGCAATTAATTCAAAAGCAACAAACAAGGAAATCAGCGCAAAACAACACAAAACCACACACACCACAAACAACAAACACACATCAAAACAGACCAATGGGGTGCAATTAGACCCCCTCTACTTTCCTTTGTGGTTCAGGCGACAAACAAGCAAGTCAGCAAACCACACAATCAAAACGGAAACACATCAGAGCCTTGTTGGTGTTTGCATGTGCCTTTTTTGGATGACAACTGTGCTTTCCTCTGAATTGTTGCCTAGCCCCAAAATTCTCAAAAGATATGTTTAGTTTAATGAAGGAAACACACTGAAGAAGAGGGAAGAGGAGGGAGGGAAAATAAATAGAGAGAGAGAGAAAGAAATTTGAGGGTTTGAGAATTGAAGTTGAGAAAAAATAGAGAGAGAGATTTGAGGGTTTAAGAATGTATGAAGTTATGGATTAGGAAAAAGGAGAAGATTGTGAAGGAAAGAAGGAAGGATTGTGTGTGTATGTGTATGCATTTGTGTGTTTGTGTGTATACGTTATTCCATTGTGTATTATTTATTTATTCATTCACTGTTATTGGTATTTATTCTAGTTTAGTGAAGAAAAAAAGAAAGCAGAACTAGACTTAGGAATATAAAACACTCATAAATACAATGATAGTGTAACAGAAAGAAAAAAAAAAAAAACGGAGAAACAAAAAATTTATACAGTACAGTATATATAAACGTATGTGTGTGTGCGTGTGTGTCTGTATATCCGTATGCCTTAAGTTAAAGCAGCTAAATGAGGCACTGGGTGAAGAGGAGAAGCAGTTTTGAATCCTTTACCTGTCCATATGACCAGATAATGTTATGTAATGTAGTGTATAGTGTCACAACTTCCTCTTCTCTCGCTGTCACTTAGAGAGGGACAGAGGGGTGAGAAGTAGTAATGTAATGTTGAGATGTTTTGTGTGTGAGAGAGAGAGTGTGAGTGAGTGAGAGAGTATTTAAAGCAGCTGTGTGTGTTTATGTGTGAGAGTGTGTGTGTGTGTGTGTGTGAGAGGATTTAAAGCAGCTGTGTGTGTTTATGTGTGAGAGAGAGTGTGTGTGTGAGTGAGAGTATTTAAAGCAGCCATAATTCATTCTCACATCGCATCTCAAACATCACACACACACACACACACATTAATCACTCTAAGCCATGATATGTAAAATGTATGTTTACTACTACTACTACTACTACTACTACTACTACTACTACTACTACTACTACTACTACTACTACTACTACTACTACTACTACTACTACTACTACTACTACTACTACTACTACTACTACTACTACTACTACTACTACTACTACTACTACTACTACTACTACTACTACTACTACTACTACTGGATGGAAATGAGTGTTTTCACTATGTTTCTCGCCACACACTCTCAGTCACTGTAACCTTATGTATTCTCACCCCACTAATAAACTGTACTCACCACCACCACCACCACCACCACCACCACCACCACCATTACTATTACCACTGCTATATGTTGCGTCAAAGTAGGTCATTGTAAATACAAACACTCAATCGCACGCCAGAAAATTATAAAAATGTACATATAAAAAAAAAACTTAAACTTTCTGCACCTCTGTAGTATGATGGCAGAGAGAGAGAGGGAGAGAGATATGAGGTCAAATGAGCTATGAAACCATAAAGAAGTGAAAAGGAATATAAACAAAAAGAAAGAAAATAAAGACAATAAGAGATAAAGATGAAGAGAAGAAGAAAGAGAAATGAAGGGAAAAATTAATGGCAAAGTGAAAAAAGAAAATACTTGATATACATTGTTGTGATTATATATATTGTTGTGATATATTTTTTGGAATTTTGAGTTGCAAAGAGACAAACATCAAACTATTTTCACTTATAACTCTGATGAAATGTTAACTGTTGATTCACAAATAGGAATGAATGACCTAAAGAGTTGTCATGAATTAAGGTTTAATACATTGCAGCATTTGATCGTTCTAATATAATACAATTGTCTAGTTTATTGAGATGCATGTTGTAATATTTTGAAGTAATCCATTTTTTGGGTGTGCTTTTAATTTTTTTTTCTTGAAATATTCCATTTTTCCCTGTTTGCGATAGTTTTTAGATATATAATTGAAATTCTGAGATGCAAATTCCCAAAGAATATGCAAAAAATGGCAAACAAACATTCTCAATCACAACTTTGCAAACACACAAACCACTCATTCCTATATTGCGAGTCACATCAAACCCAATCATGTAAAAAGACTCAATAATATTCTCAATCACACTTTGCTAAATTGTAAACCAACCAATCCTATTATTACAAGTGACTTTAACCCCTTCAGTACTGGGACACATTTTCACCATGAGATTTGTGTACGATTAGACTTATATTGACATTAGGAAGGCTCTATGGAGGTCAGAAGGTTAATGGCCACTGTCCTCACTATTTTAATCCCCCACATGAGTTTCTGAAGCTGTATAAAATCACTAAACAGTAAGCAGAATGAATATGGAAATGCGTCATGCTACTCAAAGGGTTAAGATTCATTCACAAATCACAATTAACTCGTATAACTTGTACATGCAAAACTTTAGTATAGTCTCGTGGGGGAGAGCTGGTGAACCAACCCTATAGAAACATTACAATTCCTTTATTTCCTGGTACATAAGCAATGCAACATCAGGAAAATATGAGAAAAAAATCAAAGAAAAAAGGGAAAAAAATGTAAACCACAACAAACCTCAGCAAGCCATCGTGAACAGTGAGTGGTGGTAGTAAGCCATGCAAGATCAGGAAAATTTGAGAAAAAATCAAAGAAAAAGGAAAAAAATCTAAACCACAGTAAGCCATAATGAAAAATGAGTGGTAATAACATAAGCAATGCAACATTAGGAAAATTTGAGAAAAGATAAAACAAAAAGTAAAAGAAAAACAAAATAAACCACAAGCCATAACAAGTGTAGAGAACAGAGTGGTACATCAACAACGCAAGATAAGAAAATTTGTGAAAGAAAAATACAACAAAAGAAATAAAAAAAAAAAAAAGTAAGCCACAATAAGTCATAGTGAATGAACAGTGAACAGTGAACTGAAGCTGTAGAAAGACAAGAGTGCAGACTGTATTGTTTGCAGTGTCCAGACGTAAACAAACAAGGAAGCGAACGTGGGAAAAGAGAGGTTGTCAGCAGAACTTATTGGAAGGAGCAGAGTAAATAAGATAGATAAAATACATGAGGGAGGCGCTGATATAAAGACAAAGCTTCCCGAACTACACCTGACCTGACCTGGGCTTGTACTCTCAAACACTTCACTGCTTCACCTCAACTATTTCAAAAGGCTTTTGTTTAAATTTACACAAGTTTTTAAGGTGTTTTTATGGTTCTAGAGGCAGAGTGACAAGATTTCTGCACTATTAACAGGAGAAAGACATGAAAACCCTGCTAGTCATCTCTGTGGCCTTGGAAAATAGTCGTAGTGAGAAAATAGGGTGTTTTTAAGTTTATTTTATCTTATTTATTTATTTTTTTTTTTTTTTTTTTTACTGTTCTAGAGGCAGAGTGACAAAATTTCTGCACTATTAACAGGAGAAAGACATGAAAACCCCGCTAATCATCTCTGTGGCCTTGGAAAATAGTCGTGGTGAGAGGTAGAGCGTTCATGAATACGGTTCCTGGTGCGGTGCGATGGGGTGGGGTGCGGTATGGTGCGGTGCGGTGCGAGCCATCCGCGTATGTATTATGTATGTTTTGATGTATTGAGACAGACAAGAGATGTATATATATATTTGAACCGCTATGCTATTATTATACATTATATCACACATACTCTTCCTGTAGATTTATAAAGAATAGAGATCATAGTCATAAAAAAAAACAAAAACAATGGCATGTGTGTGTGTGTGTGTGTGTATGGGACATTTATCAGGTACAAAGAGAGTTTAATTAGCGTATTATCTTACTACAACCATCATTTCTTATCTGTGATCGTGATAACACTAGCATATATACAGGTAAAGTAACTACCTGGCTAATTAAGATCTGTGTGGAAGCTTAAAATAATAAGGACGTGAGCAGCCATAGTGTGTGTGTGTGTGTGTGTGTGTGTTTGTTTTCCTATTTGTAGTGGAAGCCATTACTCCCTTGTAGAAATATATTGAAATGTAATAAATAAAAAAATGTATTACTTTTCTCATGTTTGTGTTAATTTTCATGAAGTTTGTTGATTTCTAAGTGGTGTTCTCTCTCTCTCTCTCTCTCTCTCTCTCTCTCTCTCTCTCTCCGTACAAGGATATGAAAGAATGGAATGTTTGATGAGAGAGAGTAAAAGGATGGAAAACAAGAAACGAAGAAATAAAGAAAAGAGAGAGAGAGAGAGAGAGAGAGAGAGAGAAACGAAAAAATGAAGGAAACTAAATAACAGAGAGGGGGATGTTGGGATGGGGGAGGGGCCTTGTGTTGTCAATATAAAGAAGCGACAGGAAGGAAATTACGTGGTTATAAGGACAACAACACAGGGAACGTTTTAACCTAACCTTATAAAATCCATGAACTAGCTAATGACGTGCATAACATTGGAACGTTTATATATACCCTTTTAAAATTGCTCCTGAACTATTCAACATAACTTTACCATTTCTTTATTCTTTTTTTTTTTTTTTTTTTTTTTTTGTACGTATGAGTAAGAAAGTTTGGTATTTTATTCGTTTATTTTCCTTCATGTACGGGATACCAAATATAGCTTTAGTAATAATTATGAAATGATGTTTAATTAGAAGTAAAAGTAAAAAGAAGGAAAAAAAAAAACGTTCTTACAGTTATATCTAAGAACAAAAGTAAAAGTAGATAAACATTTCCTATCCTTTCTGTTTAAATTCACCTTTATGAAGCCTGGTCCAATGTACCATGTCCTGATTACTGACAGGGTGGGATCGGGGAAGCGGGGATATTTATAAATATTGCGACAGTCTTTTATTTCCTGATTTCCTGCATATATTACATTCATCCACTACTAATAAACAATTCTTATCCTGTCTCTGTTTAAATTTACCTTTATGAAGCCAGATCCAATATTCCTTGTCCTGATTACTGACAGGGTGGGAGAGGGGGTATCAATAAACATTGCGACCGTCTTTTATTTCCAACAGAAGAGACATTCAACATTGTATTTCCCTCCAAAGTAGTTTCGTCATAAGGGGAAGGAAGTGTTGAGGAGGAGGAGGAGGAGGAGAAGGAAGCCACTCAAGGAAGACAGGAAGACACAAACAGGACACGGCTGTAACGCAACACCTGTTCTTCATTACGTGATCACCTCTCTTACAAAATTAATTCCGGACCTGGAAATTTAACACAAAAAGAAGAAGAAGAAGGAAACTTAAACACGACTGAGGAAATGAAAGAAAGAGCTAAGCATGGAAGGAAGGAAGGAAGGAAGGAAGCACGTCTAGGGAAATGAAAGAAAGCTAAGCAAGGAAGGAAGGAAGGAAGGAAGGAAGGAAAGCCTGTATCTATAGAAAGACTCTGTAATTGCTTTCCTACCACGACTATTTTCAAAGGCCGTTTTCTCAAGAGCGTTTTTTCCTGTTGATACTGCAGAAATCTCACTAATTTGTCACTAAAACTGTAGAAACACTCCTATAAACCCCGCATCATTTCACCGTAACTATTTTTAAAGGCCACAGAGATGACTAGACGTGTTCTTAAGTGTGTTTCTCTTGTTACTAAAGTAAGGATCTTGTTAAGATGGTATATTTTTTTTTCAAAGTTAATGTGTCATGTTTTTCTTTGAAGTGTTTCATTTAATTTCTTTTTTCCTCTTTCCTAATGGAAGTTCTCATAAAAGATAAAATATACTCCCACACTTTATTGAGTTAACGGCGGTCACTGCACAGTGGCCACTCTTGCCTACAACTTACACAGGATGCCGTGTCTTATTTGTTGGACATATTGTTTTATTGATGTGACCTGTACGTGTATGTATGTACCCTTGTAATGAATGGTTAGTCAGAGAGAGAGAGAGAGAGAGAGAGAGAGAGAGAGAGAGAGAGAGAGAGAGAGAGAGAGAGAGAGAGACTAATATTGATATATCTTTAACCTGAAAAAGAAAGAAAAGAGCAACATTAGAGGGTGTGTCCAGTTTGTGACTTACCGTGCATATGTTTCCTGACGGCGATGCCTGGCGAGGCGTGGCAGCCACTCACCACTCAGCCAGCAGGCAGGGCCAGGGTAGCACTCTGCTGGTGGTGGTGCTGCTGCTACTGCAGCGGTGGCGGCTGAGGCTGCGGCTGCTGGTCCTGCTGCTGCTGCTGCTACTTATGCTGCTGCTTATGCTGCTGCTCCGTCTGCTGCTGCTGCTGCTGCTGCTACTGCTGCTGCATTTTGCTGCTGCTGCTGCTGCTGTTGCTGCTGCTGCTGCTGCTGCTGCTGCTGTTGCCTCGGCCAGCAGGCAGGGGTAGGGTAGCTCGCTGCTGCTGCTGCTGCTGCTGTTGCTTCGGCCAGCAGGCAGGGACAGGGTAGCACGCTGCTGCTGCTGCTGCTGCTGCTGCTGAGGGAATACGGACGGTGTGTGTATTTGGTGGCGCCATGCACGGAGGTGCGGGGAAGGCTGGCCGGTGTCGTTGGTGAGGTGATGTGCACAGGCTTGACAGGACGCCCGCCGGCTTTCAATAGTACAGTGAGCGGCGCAGGCGACGCCGTCGGTGTAACCTTCGCTGCAACACTTCACACAACAACACAACACACGGCAGGCCGCAGCGGTGGCTTGGAGTCAGTCCTGCTCACGCGTCTCCAAAAGTGAAGGCTGCGAGAAGAACGCTGAGTGCTGAGTCCAAACGTCCTGCTGCATGTTTGCCGCGCCGCGCGTTGGACACTTGGCTGTCCCACGGTCTATATAGATAGTATGGATGACCGATGCCGCCCTGCCCTCAACACACCTGCAGCGCCGCTCGTTGGACACTTGGCTGTCCCACGGTCTAAATAGTATGGGTGACCGATGCCGCCCTGCCCTCAACACACCTGCAGCGCAGAGCGTTGGACACTTGGCTGTCCCACGGTCTAAATAGTATGGGTGACCGATGCCGCCCTGCCCTCAACACACCTGCAGCGCAGAGCGTTGGACACTTGGCTGTCCCACGGTCTAAATAGTATGGGTGACCGATGCCGCCCTGCCCTCAACACACCTGCAGCGCAGAGCGTTGGACACTTGGCTGTCCCACGGTCTAAATAGTATGGGTGACCGATGCCGCCCTGCCCTCAACACACCTGCAGCGCAGAGCGTTGGACACTTGGCTGTCCCACGGTCTAAATAGTATGGGTGACCGATGCCGCCCTGCCCTCAACACACCTGCAGCGCAGAGCGTTGGACACTTGGCTGTCCCACGGTCTAAATAGTATGGGTGACCGATGCCGCCCTGCCCTCAACACACCTGCAGCGCAGAGCGTTGGACACTTGGCTGTCCCACGGTCTAAATAGTATGGGTGACCGATGCCGCCCTGCCCTCAACACACCTGCACAACACCGCCAGAGTAAGGCAGTGCCTATACCCGCCCGATTTAGGCCACACTTTTCCGGAGACTGCTGGCGCCAAGGTAAAGACTAAAGAGAATTGTCTTTACCTTGGCTGGCGCCCGGTGCCCACGGCCCCGCTCGGTCTGCTGGCCATCCCGGAGTTTGACCTCTACACAATTAAGGGGTTTGTCGTTATGGAGGAAGGGAACACATTCCATGTCCATCCCCATCATTTCTCTACAGGAGTGCTTGCCCCGGCCTCCTCCTCCTCTGTGCAGGTCCGCGTGACGGCATCGCCAGGACGTGAGTGGCTGAGTGCAGCTCAGTGTTTGGCATCGCGTCTCGCTGAGAAGTGCCGAGTAGTGAAGAGGAGGAGGAGGAGGTGGAGAACACTCAACCATGGGAATGATAGGGAGGGACATGAAACAGCCTGTTCTCCCATTCTCCGTCATGAAGAACCTCCTAATGTGGAGGAGAAACAGCGGGAGGCGCAGCAGTCCATGGGAGACAGAGGCCCCGCGGCGACCATGTGCACAGCCTGTGGCAGGACGTGACCCAGATACATGAGGTGACTCATGACCTTAGGCCACACTAATGACCCAAGCTATCCTTTCTCTGACCTCTTCCACGGCCTTCACAGCTCTGCCCTGCTTGGCGTCGTGGCGTCGTTGGCAGGGGTGGTCGGCGCCACCCTCACGGAGACGCCCGCCATTGCAGAGCAGAGCGGTGAAGGCGTGCCGCTTCCCTAAGATCCCTTCACTGTACCTTCAAGTAAGGCACAGTCTTGGGCATGTCGTGGTGCATGTCAGCACCTGCAGGAGGGCGGCCAGCGCCACCTGAGGACAGACACCCCGCGTGCCGCCGGCACGCAGCGCACCGTGACGGGGGTCTGGCCGTCCCTCTTCAGCACCCAGGGGCCAGCTGGGCAGGACTCAGAGCTAAGCTCTACTTTTTGTCCTTCCTGGGGAAGGCGAAGGAGGCAGTGCGTCTCCTCCTCCCCCAGCGGCACCCAGACCTGGGGCGGGACAAACGTCACTCCACGGGGCACGATGACGGGGCAGCCTGAGCCGCGCCGTCACACAGATTGTTGCTGTGTTGCCCCGCTTTTGACGAATGTCCGAAAAAGAAAATCCTTGCCGTGGTGTGATTCCAGGCCAAACCAATTTCATGGATGGTATCGATGAGTGCGTGTGTGCAGCGTGAGTGTGGCAGCATGACACACACACACACACATACTCTGAGGGCGCCACACACTAAGCTGTGGACCAGGTGCTCCTGCCACGCACAGGGCGATAACGAAACTACCGTCAATAGTCTTCTATCTTAATCCATCAATAGAACCATAAAAATATCCTTAAAACGTAACTTTACCGAGACTAATTTCAAAAGCTGCAGAGAATATTAGACGTTCTCAAAAGTGTTTCTCCGGTTAATGGCGTGAGATTCTTGGTAATCTATCACTAAACCATACAAAAGGGAAAAAAAAAATCATTAAAATCCTACGTCAAAATACAAATCTTGTTAACCTGTCACTAGAAAAAAAAAAAACCGTTACTTGAACAAAACTCTTTTAAAAGTATAATGGAAATAGAGCTTGCTAATATATAAAAACATAGCTTCCTCTCATCATTTCCCACGTCACACATCTGCATATCCATTCATTGTTTCGTTAACTCACTAACTTATTCACGTGAGCCAGGACACGTGCACACCATTGATAATTCCTTTCCTGTCTCCTTGACGTGCTTGCTTTCCATTCATATGTCACTTGACTCACTTCGTATTACATTTGCTTCCACGGAAGTGGTGGTATTTAAAGAAAAAAAGAAAAAGCGAAGAAGAAGAAGAAGAAGAAGTAGATGAAGATGAAGAAGAAGAAGAAGTAAACAAAGAAGGAGAAAAAGAAGTCGAACACAGGATAATCATACACACACACACACACACACACACACACAGAGTACTACTACACATACGTACATATCCATCCGTCTGTCTTTCATCACTCAATTTTCTCTTACTCAGCACCGGATATTCTCATGACATGTTGTTTGTCCAAATGGGAAAAAGAAGAAAGAAAAGAAAAGGAGTAGGAGTAGGAGGAGGAGTATAATCGTTAGAATAAGACGGAAGAAATCTAAAGAGAAGAGGAGGAGGAAGAGGAGAACCAAAGCAGGAGGGGAGGAAGTAAAGCAAGCTGATATAATGAAGAGAAGAAAAGGATAAAGGAGGCAGAAAAGAAGGAAGAGAAGGTGAAGGAGGAGAATCGGGAAAGGAGAGGAAGGAAGGATCACTAATATTAAGAGATGAAAATGGGGAGGAGGCAGAAAAGGAGAGAATGATTAAAAGAAGGGTAAACAAAGAATGAAGAGGGGCGAAGCGGGAAGAGCAGTAGAAGGAGAGGAATTAATGAAGGAAAGCTAAGAATGGAGAGAAGAAAATGGAGGAGGAGACAGAAAAGGAAAGGGAGGAAGAGGAGGCGGAGGAGAATGAGTAGGAGATTCGAAGCAGAAGAATAGGAAGTAAAAAAGGAAGAAAAGAGAGAAAGAGGGAGGAGGTAATGATTAAAAGTAGGAGAGTAAAGAATGAAGAGGAGAAAGAAGGAGAAGGAGAATTAAGAGGAGAATCGAAGAAGGAATTTAAGAAAGAGACAGAAGAGGAGAAAATGATGAAGAGAAGGAGAGTAAAGAATGAAGAGATCGAATGAGGAGGAGGAGAATCAAAGGAAGAATTGAAGAAGGAGGCAGAAGAGAAGGAGGAGAGAATGATTAAGAGAAGGAGGAGGAGGAGGACGAGGAGGTAGGGGCGTCATATCCGGGGGTGAGTGAGTGAGACAGGATGCGTTTAGGTAGGTGGCTCGCCCGCATCTCGACCTTTCATCCCACCACACTTATTTAACTCCGTACTTTCTTTGTCTCAGCGCAAATGGCGGAGGAGGAACTGAACACGGGGCAATGGAACTTAACTACACCTAACAACACCCCTGAACCGGTTCCCAGACGCTTATTTGAGCAGGAAAAGGGGGAAAGTAATACAGTTTTTGTCCCTGCTATACCGAGGTGTCGAACGCGAGAGAGACAACAGCAGGTGGTCAGCGGGAAGAACTTACTGTGTGCTCGCTATTAAATTTCCAACGATATGCAGGAAAACAGGGAAGACTGAAGCAAAGATGAATAAATTATAGATGTAATGGGTAATTGTGGTAATTGTACGTTTAGGAAAGGGAGAAATCAAGGCGTGAGGGAAAAAAATTAATTCATATAGCTATTCAGTACAAAAAGAAAGAAGTTTGGAGGGACTGAAAGAAATGTTAGTAAATGAAGTAACTGATAGAGATGGATAAAATAAGGTTTAGAAATAGTGGATAGCAGGAAATATGGATGGCTTGTGTAATGGATGGGTGAAATTCATAACTGGGCGTTTAGAAAGGGAAAATATGAGGATAAGTGAAAATTAGTGAATATCTTCCCTACGATATCTCAGGAAAAGTGAGAAGTAGGCTTTTAGTGAAGGAAAATAGTAATAGCGAAGGAAAATTAGTGGACATTGCTTCATTTCACACGATACGAATGCAAAGAGGGAAGACTGATAAAAAAAAAAAAACTGTCCAGAATTTTTTTTCTTCCTCCTCTTCTTCCTCCTCGTCCTCGTCCTCCTCCTACTCCTCCTCCTCCTCCTCCTCCTCCTCCTCCTCCTCCTCCTCCTCCTCCTCCTCCGCTTCATATCACTTCCTCTCCTCTTCCTTTGTATTCTTATATCAAGGAAGTGCAGAATTTACGGCACCACTTCCATTATATTCTCTCTCTCTCTCTCTCTCTCTCTCTCTCTCTCTCTCTCTCTCTCTCTCTCTCTCTCTCTCTCTTTCTTTCATTAATTCTTCTCAAGTGATTACTCTCTCTCTCTCTCTCTCTCTCTCTCTCTCTCTCTCTCTCTCTCTCTCTCATGTGATAAGCCAATTAATATTTCACTTTCCTGTGACGTCTAGAATGAAGTTTAGGCATGAGAGAGAGAGAGAGAGAGAGAGAGAGAGAGAGAGAGAGAGAGAGAGAGTAGCATAATATTATCAGGTAGAGTATGAGGCAAACTGCAAGAAATTTGACCCCAATAGCAAGGTCGAGAAGGTTAAAATGAAGGTCTGTACGAAGATGACAAATATGAGAAGAAAAAAAAGTATAATAAATAAAAATGAATAAAGTAAATAAACAAAATAAAATAAAGATACATATACTCTACACGTCTTACCATTGTTTTTTTTTTTCAATTATTAGTCAACCATCCAGCCAACACTACCGGTACACCTCTCTTCCTCTCTCTCTCTCTCTCTCTCTCTCTCTCTCTCTCTCTCTCTCAATGCGTCACAGAGTACATAGAAATTCCCATGTTAATCCGGTTATAATTCTTTACATCGTGACGTAAGAGAGAGAGAGAGAGAGAGAGAGAGAGAGAGAGAGAGAGAGAGAGAGAGAGAGAGAGAGAGAGAGAGAGAGAGAGAGTATTTCAAGAAATGAGGTGTATAATGGAAATTGAGAAAAGAGGAAACGATAGAATAAACTAACTTGAGAGAGAGAGAGAGAGAGAGAGAGAGAGAGAGAGAGAGAGAGAGAGAGAGAGAGAGAGAGAGAGAGAGAGAGTGGCATCCAGTTTCCGTTCAAAATTTCCGTAATTTTTAAGAAACAAAAAATTCCGGACTTAGGCGAAAAAAGAAGTGTGTAATTTGTCACTGAGGATATACGGTGTAACACTTTTCCCAGTAATGCAAATAGTTGGTAAAGTATTTAGAAAAAATATCCAATCTGGGAAAAAAAGTAAAAAAAAAAAAAAAGAAAATGTGTTTGGAGTGATCGAGGCACTACTTTCCCAAGCGTAATAAAATTAATCGCCGCCGTCATTTCGACCTTTGAAATCTCACCCTGTAATTTTTCCTCTCTTGAAAATTCTACGAGAACTTTTATCACAAGAGCAAGTGTCTTAGGTGGTATTGGAAGAGATTTGATTAGTGTAAATAAAAGCTAGCCCGTGTGTTCGGTTCTTCCGCCATGCTAGGGCTCAGGGAAATAATCTAGGGAAAAACAGGCCGGGTCTAGGGAATCTCACTTATTTGTGTATGGTAGCAACAGCGAAGCGTCTCTCTCTGATAATATAACTCGGACATTACTCTCTCTATTTATATCAATGAGCCTCTAGATAAACACTGAATATGATAAAAATGTCCCGTAAACATTCCTATAGTCTAAAATAAGGAGGAGCAGAGACAGAAAGGCATTGGTACCTATGATATATATAAAAAGAAAGTTACTCTCTCACCACCTTGATCTATTTATATCAGACAGCCTCTGGATACATTGGATATAACAAAAATACCTTCTATATAATGTCTATGGCCTGAAATGAGGAGGAGCACCGGTAGTTAAGGAGTTTTATACATTATATGCATCCAAGAAAGATTATTCATGCAAGCTTAATTTAGTTTCTTAATTATACGAAGGAATTAACTTGCGATAGATTTCTTGCTAGAGAAAATATGCCAATGAGAAGTAATGAAACAGAAAAAAACGGCAAAAATGTATCAATTGCTTTCATATTTTAGAAATCTGAGGAAGAAATAGAAGCTTTCATGAGAGAGAGAGAGAGAGAGAGAGAGGTTGGTTATACAGCTACACACGTTATCATTATGAAAGAATCCTAAAACATTTCTGGCTGAAAGATTTTTCATGCACGGGAAGGGGAAAAAATGCTAACAAATTCCTGTTGATGAATGTGGGACGTGAAAACATTCCCTTGACTAATAAAATCCTAATTCTGAAATACTTATGCTGCATCTCTACTGTGGCATGTATTTATATATATATATATATATATATATATATATATATATATATATATATATATATATATATATATATATATATATATATATATATATTTTTTTTTTTTTTTTTTTTTTTTTTTTTTTTTTTTTTACGGTTTTAGAGTCAGATTAACAATATTTATATATATAATTCAAAGGAATAACAATCTTGGTAACCTTTAGGTTATCTACATATCCTTTGAAAAATCGTAGAGAGAGAGAGAATGAAGTGTTTCTAAAGAGCCAAAGTCAAAACGATCTTTTTTTTGCATTAGGGACAAACGTCCCCATTTTGAAAGAGAAAGGAGACGATAAAGATTAACCATATACTACCCAAAACAACAAAATGAGGCTCTGAAAACATGTAAGAGTGGAAAAAAAACACTAATGTAAAAGAAAACGAGTCTTTTTTACACCTTTTGCAAGCTAGGGACAAATTTCCAACTTCTTAAAGGGGAAAAAGACGACAAGAAACCGACCATACACTCAAAAAACATCAAAATGAAGGTCTGAAAATGGTTAAATAAACTAGAAAGGACATCAAAATACAAAAAAACACCCCTGAAAGACGAGAAACAAGGGCTAAAACCGAAGAAAGGGACTAAAAACGAGGACAGGGATAAACGGTGACGCTTTAAAGGGGAAAAAAGACGATAAAAAATCAACCATACACTGAAAAAACAACAAAATGAGGATCTGAAAACGCCGAAATAAAGAGAAAACAAGCGAAGAAACAGGAAATAAGGGGCAAAACCGAGGAAATGGAGTCAAAAGATGAGGACAGGGATAAATGTGGCGCTTTAAAGGGGAAAAAGGGAGTCAGTTGACGTGCGGTGAGGATAGAGCGAGCAATGGAGGCGAGGGGGTGATGATTCTCTCTCCTATCATAATTACTCCCATGACGCCACCATGAGCAAGGGCATCCGTAACCTGGTGTCTAAAAGGAAAAGAAGGTTCAAGGAAAATGGATACGACCTCGATCTCAGCTGTATCCTTTGAAATAAGCGAAATATCAACATAATATGGCGTGTGTGTCTCTCTCCTCTCCTCTTCTCCACTGAAGCCTTCGTATTTTTTCACGTTCCTGTGGTGTTGCTTGGTGCTCCTGTGGTGTTGTGGTGCCGTGGTGCTGTGCTGGTGTCCTGTGTGGTGTGTGGTGACCTGTGTGACCTCTGGAGTGGTGCTGTGGTGGTGTATGATGTGATGTGTCAGTGGTGGTGAGTGGTGAGACAGTGACGGGGAAAGGGCTATGAATCGTGTTTATTGGTCACTAATCTTTCACTGCAATGCCTGTGGGAGTTTTTATTTCCTTCGGTTTGTCTAATTTTCATGGTGATTTGCTGTGAAGTGAAGTGAAGTGGTTTTTGAGGTGGAGGTGTGGGTGTGGTGAAGTGGAGTGGAGAGGAGTAAGTGGAGAGAAATTGACTTGTGTTTTCACCTTACCACTTCACCCATCTTCAGTTTATACGTGTTTTATTCATCTATGTATTACTCCCTATTTTCTTGTGAAGTGATTTGGTGTTGAAGTGAAGGAGAAAGTAAAAAAATCAGTACTATCACCAGTTCCTCTCACTTCACTCTCACTTCAACAGCCAAGCATACATTTCACTATTCACTCAATCTGCCATAATGTGAAGTGTGTGTGAAGGAAAACTTGAGGATGAAGTGAAGATAGGGTGAAATTGTGTTTAATCTGATAATTTTCACCTCAATTTAATTCCCCTGGCTGTGTTTTTATGAATTTATTTTGTACTTTTGAGCAATTTAGCAGTGTAGGGAAGAGAAATGAGGCGGCAAAGTGAAGATAGGGTGAAATTCTCTTTAATCTGATAATTTTCACCTCAATTTAATTCCTCTGGCTGTGTTTTTTATTAATTTATTTGTACTTTTAAGCATTTTAGCAGTGTAGGGAGAAAATAATGAAGTGAAGTGAAAATAGGGTGAAATTCTCTTTATTCCGATAATTTTCACTTTATTTTATTCCTCTGGCTGTTTTATCAGTTTTTTTTATTATTTTTTTTATTTTGAAGCATTTTAACTGTAGGGAAGAGAAATGAAACGGTAAAGTTAGCATATGGGAAATTTTTCTTTTATCAGATACTTTCCACTTGGTTCTATGGGTTTCTTTTTATTTTTGAGCGTTTTAGCTGTGTAGGGAAGAGAAAAGAGGTGATGCAGTTAATATAGGGTGAAATTCTCTTTGATTTAATGGTTTTTTAACTTTATTTTATTTCCCTGGCTGTGTTTCTATGGATTTCTTTTTATTTTTTAGCGTTTTAGCTGTGTAGGGAAGATAAATGAGTTGGTGAAGTTAATGTAGGGTGAAGTTCTCTTTAATCTGATAATTTTCACTTCAGTATAATTTCTCAAGCTGTGTTTTTATGGGTTTCTTTTTCTTTAGAGGTGTTTCAGCAGTGACGTGGAATGTGTGGAGGATGTGGAGTGTTAGAAAGGTGATGTGGTTCAGTGCAGAAGAGAAGGAAGGGTGGAATTCCTCTTTAATTTCCTCTGATCTATCTCGCTTCAATTTCTATGGGTGGAGTTATGTTTTCTTTGTTCAGTTTCTCTCATTATGTAATTAATTTCGTGTGTGTGTGTGTGTGTGTATGTTTTATTAGTTTTTCGTTATGCGTCTAATTTCTCTTCGTTTACTCTTTCTTTATTCGTTTTGTTGATTTTTTGCCTCTTGTACAGTGGTATTATTGATCTGGGTTTGTAAATGAATACTTTTTCTGTTCCTCTTTCTGTTGTTTCTTTTTCTCTGCATCTTCTCTTGTTCTCGTCTCGCCCACACCTTGAACACAGATTAGGTAAGGTTAGGTTGGGTTGGGTTGGGTTAGGTTAGGTTAGGTTAGGTTAAGAAGGTTAGGTTGGGTTGGGTTAGGTTAGGTAGGGTAGGGTTAGGTTAAGTTGAATTTGGTTAGGTTGGGTTGGGTTGAGTTGGGTTTAGTATGGTCTCGCATCTCAGGTCAGATGTGGGTCGGGAAGTTTGGCCTTTGTATCAGTGCTTCCCTAATGTTGTATCTTGTATTTTTATTCTGCTCTGTCCATGAAGTTGTTCTGCTGACTTTCTCTATTCCACATTTCATACACTATTTCCTTCTTTTCTTGTATCCTTAGATTGTCAAAAGGTAGGTAACTGTCCTAAAATATTTTCTTCATCTATATATGCTCCCCAACCCAAAAACCACAATTTCCCACAGGTTCCTCCAAAATCGCTGGTTGATGAGAGGTAGACATAAGTTAAAAAGAATCACCTATCCACATGCAACGGAAATGATACAGAACGTCAATCAGTCCACTGCATGTCTCACCAGAAGGAAGAATTAGCGTCAGAAAATCATTGTTCAGATGAAACTACTATATAAATTGTCCCTCGATTTTCATTACTGGTTTAATCCCTTCAGCACCATCACATGCTTTCATACTTTTTTGGTTACTATTTGGTGATTTGATACAGCTTCAGAAACTTATGTGTTGATTAAAATAGTGAAGGCTGTGGCCATTAATGATCTGTCCTCCATAGACCCTTCCTAATATCAATAAAATGGTCTAATCGTATATAAATCTCAAGGTAAAAATGCATCCCAATAATTAAGTTAAGTGCATGTAGGAAGTGATCGGTATAACATTATTTAACCTAACCTAACTGAACCTAGTGTACTGTATTTTAACTTTCAATGCCTCAAGAATTTAGTACAGGTCAGATATTTCACTGGCTGACTGGGAGGGAGTGACTGGCAGGGAAAGACTGTTGTGGAGTATTTCTATTACTGTTGCTAAGGAGTGGTGTTGCCTCAAGGTTTGCTGTTTGCTGCAGTGTTACCAAGGAATGGGCTTTGTGTTACCATTACTAGAACACCCAGTGATATGTAAGTTTTGCTGCAGTGTTACCAAGGCGAGGGCTGTTTCTGTTTTCATTACTAGAACACCCTCCAAAAATTTGCGTTTTGCCAGTGTTACCATTGAAAGGCTGTGTGTTTCCATTACTTGAAAGCCCAGCAATATTTGTTCTATGCAGTGTTATCAAGAGGAATTTGTTTGTGTTACCAGTCCATTACTAGAACACCCACAAAAATTAATGTTTTGCTGCAGTATTACCAAGGGAAGCTGTTTCTGTTTTTGTTACTAGAATGTCTCCCCAAAATTTGTGTTTTGCCAGTGTTACCAGTGGAAGGCTGTTTGTGTTACCATCACTAGAACACAAAAACTTGCGTTTTGCTGCAGTATTGCCAAGGGAAGGTTGTCTGTGTTCTCATTAATAGAAAGCCAGATGAAATTCATTCTATGCAGTGTTACTGAAGGAAGGCTATGTCACTGTTACTAGAATACCCAACAATATTTCAGTTTTGCCACAGTGTTACCAAAGAGGGGTGTGTATCTCCAATACAAGAATGGTCCCCAAAATTTAAGTTTCACTGCAGTGTTACCAAAGGAGACTGTTTCCATTACAAGAACAGCCCCAAAAATTTAAGTTTTGCTGCAGTGTTACCAAGGAAGGCTGTGCTACCATTACTAAAACTGAACTGAACTGAACTGAATCAAACTAAACTGAAATTAACTTAACTTAACTGAACCGAACCAAACCGAACTGAATTAAACTGAACCGAACCGAACTGAACTGAACCGAACCGAACTGAATTGAACCAAACTGAACCAAACTGAACCGAACTGAACGGAACCAAAGCAAGCCTAACCTAACCGAATTGAACCAAAATAAACTTACTGTAATAAAAAAGAAAGAAAAGAATGAAAAAAAAAAGAAAAAAAAAGAATGAATAGATAAATAGAAGAAACCCCTCTAGCCTAACCTAACCTAACCACATACAAGTTAAGGTTAGTCTGTAAATGTGTGGTAATGGATAAAGTCTTCATACAATTGGCAAAGGGAGAGCCAGCCAAAGGTCAAAAGGTCAACACTTATCACTTGGTACTGTTTGGTAGTGTGTGTGTGTGTGTGTGTTAGACATGACAGACAGACAGACAAACAGACAGACAGAGGTTATTATTAGTGGCGTTTAGTACATTATTATTTTATTTGTTCTTTTTTTATTTCTTTGTGTATTTTTGTTTTTGTTAGACAGACAAACAGACAGACAAACAGACAGACAGACAGACAGACAAACAGACAGACAGACAGACAGACAGAGGGTTATTATTAGTGGCGTTTAGTACAATGTTATTTTATTTGTTGTTCTTATTTTTGTGTGTATTTTTGTTTATTTTGTTAGACAGACAAACAGACAGACAGACAGACAGACAGAAGGTTATTATTAGTGGCGTTTAGTATATTGTTATTTTATTTGTTCTTATTTTTTTTGTGTATTTTTGTTTATTTTGTTAGACAGACAGACAGACAGAGGGTTATTATTAGTGGCGTTTAGTACATTGTTATTTTATTTGTTCTTCTTATTTTTTTTGTGTATTTTTGTTTATTTTGTTAGACAGACAGACAGATGGACAGACAGACAGAGGGTTATTATTAGTGGCGTTTAGTACATTGTTATTTTATTTGTTCTTCTTTGTCTTTTTTTTTTACTTACCTAATTATTTTTTTGTTGTATTTTTATTTTTGTTATTTCAGTTTATTATTTTCTCTTTCTTCATCTTTTTTCCTTGTTCTTTCTTTGTTCAGTTTGTTTTTCTTTCTTTCTTCCATTCATTGTTATTTCTTTATTATTTCTTATATTTTGTCTTTTTCTTAATTTTTATATTCATTATTTCATCTATTTTTTCTTTCTTTAGTTTCTTCAATGTTATAAGTTTGTTTCTCTTTGTTCTGTTCATTAATGTTTTATTATTATTATTATTATTATTATTATTATTATTATCATTATTATTTTATCTTTTCCTTCTTCAATTTTTTATCTTATTATTTATTTCCTCTTATTTTTCTTTCATTCGTTAATTTTCTCTTTATATTTTTCTGTTACTTTTTTCATTTTCTCTCCAGTTTTTGTTTCTTCTCTTATTTCAGTCAATTTTCTTTCTTCCTTCACTTTTTTTTATGTTCTGTATTACTTGAGTTTATTTGATCTTTTTTTGTTCAGTTTATTCTAATTTCTTTTTCTTTTTTCATTAATGTTATTCTTTATTGAGTTTCTTTTATTTTATTTTATTCAGTTTATTTAATTTTCTTGTTCTTTCTTGATTTTTTTTGTTATTCTTTATTACTTGAGTTTATTATTTTATTTTTCTTTTTTCTTCGGTTTATTTCCATTGATTTTTCTTTTTTTTTCTTAATGTTATCCTTTGTTTTGTTATGGTGCTGGATTTGTCTTCTTTTCCTACACAGCCAAGGGTTTCTGATCTGTTTTAAAGCTTCTCTTCGCTTGATCCCCTAAGTAATCCCTCTTAAGTGTTGTCACCACCTTCCTTTTGATCTCTCTCTCTCTCTCTCTCTCTCTCTCTCTCTCTCTCTCTCTCTCTCTCTCTCTCTCTCTCTCTCTCTCTCTCTCTCTCTCTCTCTCTCTCTCTCTCTCTCTCTCTCTCTCTCTCTCTCTCTCTCTCTCTCTAAGTTGAAGGTAAAGGAAGATAAAAATAACAGACAGGAACAACTCTAGCTTAACACACACACACACACACACACACACACACACACACACACACACACACACACACACACACACACACACATTCATACATACATACATACATACATACACTGAGCCTTAAACTGTCGTATCTCAACGTCAATATTCTTTCCAACACTACAAGTCACTTCCTCACTGGCCATTATAAACAATTCAACACTTTATACAGCATTTAGATCCATAAACACACAATCGGTGAGCTTTTTAAAGGATTCTCAGTGATATCGCAGCCTGGTGTTCCTTTCATTGCAACTTGTCACTTCCTTTCACCTGTTTATGTTACCTGGTGGGCTTTCCCAGT
Organism: Portunus trituberculatus; assembly: GCF_017591435.1. Taxonomy (NCBI): domain Eukaryota; kingdom Metazoa; phylum Arthropoda; class Malacostraca; order Decapoda; family Portunidae; genus Portunus; species Portunus trituberculatus. Next base: position 2,453,632 of record NC_059264.1, on the reverse strand, counting down.
GGTGAGATACAAGGGGAAGGAAGGGCAGGGAAGGGGAAGGCAGGAAGGGAGGGTATAAGAGAAGCTACACTGCTGCTCATGATGTTTTTATTGATTTATTTTTTATGTAGGACAGAAAAGCTGGCCATTGGTAACAAAATATATAAAAAAAGGGCCCATTTATTTGCCAGTCCCCATGCAGGTCCTAGAGAGTTGGTAAGAATGAAAGGTTAAATGTCTTGAGATTTCCTCCGTCTTAAATGAAGTCAAGTCATAGGACGTTGGAAATGTGTACAGAAGCAGGCAGGGAGTTTCAGAGTGTAGCAGAGAAAGGCATGAATGATTGAGAGTACAGGTTCACTCTAATGTTAGGGTGTTGGACAGAATAGGGGATGTGTTGGTGGGCTGCCTCAAGTAAGAAATGTATCGAGTTTAACCTAGCCTAATACATATAATTTCTAAAAAGGGTTACGTAATGTATATATTCTTTTTCTTTTTGAGTGTTTTTTAGTTATTATCATTTATGACTCTTTTAGGAATTATTTTAGGTCTGGTTTAAGTTGCATAAGGTTAGGTTAGGTTAGGTTATATTTCCTAGTGTTAGTTTTGGTTATCTACATAATTTTTAGTGTTTCTTTTCTTTATTCAGTTCCTATTACATTATCACTTTTTCTTATATTATTATCACATTTTTTATTATTATCCCTTTATTTTTCTTGTATTGATCTTTTTTCTTCACAGTCATCTTGTGTCTTAGTTAATTTAAATCTATCTTATTTTCTACCACATTCTGAAACACTCCTGCTTGTATCACCTCTACATTCTCACCCTCTGATTGATGTGAGTGTGTTTTTAACCCCTTCATTACTGAGATGCTTTTTTACTGAGTTTTGGGGATGATTAGACCATTTTATTTACATTAGGAAGGGTCTATGGAGGTCAGGAGATTAATGGCCAGAGTCTTCACAATTTTAATCCCCCACATAATTTTCTGAAGCTGTTTAAAATCACCAAATAGTAACCAGAGTGAATATGGAAATGTGTCATGGTACTGAAGGGGTTAAGGTGGTTCTTTGGGTTCTAGAGACAAATTGGTGAGATTTCTAGATTATGAACACAAAAAATGCCTGGCAAAGCTCCTCTAAATGTATCTACAGCCCTTCAAAATAGTGGTGGTGAGAAATCAGAGCATTTATGAATCTTGGTGTTTTTCAGAGTCTATGTACAATTCATTTTCTTATATATTAATTCATTTTTCATCATATTCCTTTCACTAATTTTCACTTTGTTCTAATATTAGATTTTATTCATTAAATTCATGTTGTACAATACTTTTTTTCCTGTTTCTGGCAACTAATCTTCTATTTCCTCCTGGTAATCACGTCTTATCTTGCTTTGTGTGGTGGTATCTGCAGGGCGGCCAGGCTGGGGAGGTGAAGGGCGAATGGTGGAGGTGTTAGTGTCTAGGGGATGGGTGTGTTTCACCTTGTCATAGTAACAGAACTGAAACATCAATATTATTATTGTCTTTATGAGTAACTAGCTAGACAAGAGTTAAAAAATATATGCATTCTGTTCTTTAATATATCCTGTACATTACTGTCCTTAGGGGGATGGGGGTGGTTCCTCTTACTTGCCTTAGGAACAAAACTAAAACCCCTTTATTATTGTTGTTTTTATGAGTGACTTGCTGTGACGAGAGTTAAAAAAAGTGTATTCTATTCTTTGATATGTTCAGTAATTTTCCCGCTTAGCACTAACATTGCACATTATTAACCCATTGAGTACCATGATGCCTTTCCATATTCATTCTGCGTACTATTTGGTGATTTAACTCCTTCAGTGCCAGGACGTGTTTTCCTATTCATTGTGGTTACTGTTTGGTGATTTTACACTGCTTCTAAACTTATGTGGGGATTGAAATAGTGAATGTCAATGAAATGGTCTAATCACAACCAAAACTCGAGGTAAAAATGTGCTCCAGTACTGAAAAGGTTAATACAGCTTCAGAAACGTAAGTGGAGGATTAAAATAGAGAAGACTGCTGCCATTAATCTGATCTCCATAGACCCTTCTAATGTGAATAAAATGGTCTAATGGTACACAAATCTCTAGGTAAAAATGTCTCAGTATTGAAGAAGTTAATAAATGCTACCTGCTCGCACATCATGGTCACGATAATGTTGTTTATAAGTTGTCGAGGAAATTATAGAATAGAGTGAATTTTTAACCCTATTTCACGTCAACCAGTTTAGCCATAAAAGGATTAAAAGAACAGATTTATGAAGTATATTTCCCTCTTCTTGGCTCAACTGTCCCTCCGATTGCCTGAGAGAAAGTTATGAGATTTTTACTATGTTCCCTTCAACACAACTATCCCTGTCTTTAATTCTTCCCTATGTACCCTAAAGAATATCTGTATAAACTCTAAATTGTATTTTTTCATTGAGTTTTCCCTTCAACACAGCTCTCCCTGATGTAACCTGAATCTGTAAATCTTAAACCATTATTCTCTTCTTAATTTTGCCGTCAACACAACTATTCCTTATGTAACCTAAATTTGTAATCATAAACTGTATTCTCTTCTCTATCTCCATCACAACTAGTCCTTACTTAACCTGAGAATGTAAACTCCAAACTATTCTCTTCACTCAATTTTCCCTCCAACACAACTATTCCTTATGTAACCTAAATTTGTAGTCGTATACTTTATTCTCTTCTTTATATCTTCAGCACAACTAATCCTTACGTAACCTAAGAATGTAAACTTGAATATTCTCTTCTCAATTTTGTCTTTAACACAACTATCTCCTTATATAACCTGAATCTGTAAACCCTAAAGTGTATTCTCCTCTTTATCTCTTCAGCACAACTATTTCCTTATATAACCAGAATCTGTAACCCTAAACTGTATTCTTCTCTTTATCTCTTCAACACAACCAACACAAGTATCTTCTGAATCTGCAAGTAAACTATATACATTCTCTTCACTCAATTATGCATTCTTCTGGTGAGACATACAGTGGAGTCATTGAAATTCTATACTATTTCCGTCGCTGGTGAATAGCGTTTAAACTAACTCTTTTTATTAAATTTACCTCTCACCATGCAATCTTGGGGAGGACCTGTGGGAAATTGGGTTTTTGGGGTCAAGGTGCATATGTTAAAGAAAATATTACAGGACAGTTACGTTTTGGCAATCTAAGGACATGAGAAGAAGGAAATGCAGTGTATGAAATCATTCTTGGTTATTCTGGCAGTGGGAAGGATAATGCTGTAAATAAGGTGGTGGGAATGTCAGTAATGTAAGTTGTCTGGTGTCTGATGTACTGAAGTGATGGTGGTGGTGGTGGTGGTAAAGTGCGTGAGTGTGTGGCAGTAATTGTTGTGTTTAGGATTTATTTATTTGTTACGAGTGAATAAGTTAAACGGTAAAAAGAGAAGAAAAAAGTTAGTTGTTCTGGCCTTTGTGCGGTGCGGAAAAAAATATGCTTTGTTTATTTGTTATTGTTGTAATGATGATGGGAATAATAATGATAATGATAGTAATAATAGTAATGATAATAATGATAATAATAATAATAATAATAATAACAGGAACAACAAAAACAACAACAATAATAATGATAAAGTAACGTGTACAGACAGACCGACAGACAAAAACAACACACACACACACACACACACACACACACACACACACACACACACACACACACACACACACACACACACACACACACACACACACACACACACACTTTTACCACTACTAATTAACAACAACAAGAAAAAAAGAAGCTAAAAAACACACACACACACACACACACACCCAGCATTTTACCGTGGTGTGTTGTGTTGCTCCCCTTTGAAGAGTGTTACTTGTGACCCTCAAGGCTGCAAAGGTTACCGGCCCCAACAGGAGTCAATGAATAGTGCTGTGACCTTTGACATAACACTCCCTGCTCCTCCCTCGAATTACACCTACAGGAGTATTTGTATTGAGAGAGAGTGAGTGGATAGATATTTTTCTTAGTGAGTGTGAGAGAGATAGTGAGAGAGAGTGAGTGGATAAGATTAGCTTTCTTGTGAGAGTGTGAAAGAGAATGCAAGAATGTTTTTTTGGTAATGAGTGTGTGAGAGAGTGAAAGAGAGAAAGAGAGAGAGTATGTCAATAGATGTTTTTTGTAATTGAGTGTGTGTGAGAGAGTGTGAAAAAGAGAGGAAGCAAGTGAGGGGATAAGAGAGCTTTTTTTGTGAATGAGTGTGTGTGTGAAAGAAAAATGTGAGAGAGAGAGAGAGAGAGAGAGAGAGAGAGAGAGAGAGAGAGAGTATGTGGACATTTTTTTGTTTCGAGTGCATTAGAGTGTGTATGTGTGAGAGAGAGAGAGAGAGAATGTGTGGATCGATATATTTCTTGTCATTAAGTGGGAAAGTTTGTGAAAGAGAGAGAGAGTGTGAGTGTGAGTGTGGATAGATTTGATAAGCGTTTGTGTTTGAGCTCTTAATCTGTGTGTGTGTGTGTGTGTGTGTGTTTGTGATGCATCTGTCATGAAAATTTCCTTCTGTCTTGCCTTCCCTTCACTTTTCCTTTTCCTTCACTTGTTCCTGCCATTCATTTTTGTGCGTTCTTTAATTCTTTCATCTCTTTCACATACTTAATCCTTTCCTCACACACACACACACACAGACAGACCCGTCAATACTTTCCGTGCCACCTTCCTTGACCGTAACTGTGCCAGACATCACCGAGAGGCTTATCGCGATGGGTTTCCCCGCCCAGAAGCTGGAGGGGGTGTACAGGAACCACATTGATGACGTCTCTCGCTTCCTGGAGGAGAGGCACAAGGACCACTACCGTATCTATAACTTGTGAGTGTGTGTGTGTGTGTGTGTGTGTGTGTGTGTGTGTGTGTGTTTGAATCTTAATGGACCATGGTTTTTAAGTTTAGTTTTTATCAAGTTGAAGTTTTTATTTAGTTGTGGTCTATAATCTATCTATTTATCTGTCTGTCTATCTGTCTGTCTGTCTGTCTGTCTGTCTGTTTGTTTGTGTATGCTGTTATTTTCTTCCTTTCATCCTTCCTTCCTTCTATCTTGCTTTCTTTCTTACTTACTTTCTTTCTTCCTTTAGTTTACTTTTCTATTTCTCTTTTAACCCTCTCAGTTCATTTGTTGCTCCATATCCTTCCTTCCTTCCTTCCTTCCTTCCTTCCTTCCTTCCTTCCTTCCTTCCTTCCTTCCTTCCTTCCTTCCTTCCTTCCTTCCTTTCTTTCTTTCTTTCTTTCTTTCTTTCTTTCTTTCTTTCTTTCTTTCTTTCTTTCTCCCTCCCTCCCTCCCTCCCTCCCTCTATCCTCATCTTCCCTTTAAGATTATTTCTTCCCCTCTACTCTCATGTTCCTCTCTGTCCTTTTCTCTCTCTCTCTCTCTCTCTCTCTCTCTCTCTCTCTCTCTCTCTCTCTCTCTCTCTCTCTCTCTCTCTCTCTCTCTCTCTCTCTCTCTCTCTCTCTCTCTCCTAACCTAACCTAACCTAACCTACATACTCTTGGCCCTGTCTCTCCCTGGCAGGTGTTCAGAGCGGAACCGTTCCTACGACGAGTCACGGTTCCACAACAGAGTAAGGACCTTCCCCTTCGCTGACCACAATCCGCCGCCACTCATAAACATCCAGCCGCTCTGTAACGACATCAGCAAGTGGCTCTCGCAGGACCAGAAGAATGTGGCGGTGGTGCACTGTAAGGCTGGAAAGGTCTGTGTGTGTGTCCTTGTGTGTGTGTGTGTGTGTGTGTGTGGGAAGGAGTGTTTGTATGCATGTTTGTGTGTAGTAATATCTAGGCTTTAGATTCAAGATCATACATCTTCAGTCAGTCGCTACCTTTTTGTCGTTTCTCCCTTTTATTTACACTACTACTACCTTTCTTCACTTCACTATTACTTCTTGTCACTCTCACCATTCACTCACACTAGCACCACTCTTAATCACTCTCCATCACCTTTACCTGCTTCTATGGGCATTCAGTCGTTCATCCCTTTCTCTGGTGCACTCTGGAACTCCCTGCCTGCTTCTGTATTTCCACCTTCCTGTGACCTGAACTCATTATCATTAATCTCTTCAGTGCCGTGACATATTTCCACATTTATTCTGCTTACTATATGGTGACTTTTTTACAGCTTCAGGAACTTATGTTGGGGACTAAAATAGTGAAGACTGTGGCCATTAAATCTTCTGACCTCCATAGACCCTTCTTAATATTAGTCAATAAAATAGTCTAATGGTACACAAAACTCACGGTAAAAAATGTGCCTTAGTACTGAAAGGGTTAATAGAGAGGGAGGTTTACAAGACATTTATCCCTTTCTTTTGGCTCTCTCTCTCTCCCTCCCTCCCTCCCTGTCACATCTCCCATCACACACATATACACCACATAATCACACTTAACCACTCTCCATCACCCTTACCCTTACGCCACTCCCCCACATTCACTCTAACACTGTCCTTCTCCTCCTCCACAGGGCCGCACTGGAGTAATGATCTGCTGTTACCTCCTCCACTGCCACCACACTTGTCTGGCGCAGGAGGCTCTCGACTTTTATGGGGACAAGAGGACCTTTGACAGAAAAGTATGTGATGCAGCTGACGGAAAAATATATGTTAATTTTTGTCATGATTAAGAAATTTATTGTGTTTTAACTTATTTGTTTTTTCAGTTCATTTTCATTAGTTTATGTTATGAGAGGTATGAGACAATAGTAAGGGTTATAAAAAGAAGATATGTTTATTGATGTGATTCAGGAAGGTACTGTGAATTTAGTGTGTGTATATTTATCTGTTTCAACTTTATTATTTGTTTTCAGCAGGATTTGTTTAGTTTGGCATGTCTTGAGAAGTATGAGACATTAGTAAGTGTCATAAGAAGAAGATTTATTAGTTCTTGTGATGCTCCAGGAAGATATTGTGAGTTTACTGTGTATATATCTACGTGTTAATTTGTTTTATTGTTTTTCAGTGCAATTTGTTTAGTTTGGCATGTCTTGAGAAGTATCAGACATTAGTAAGCATCATAAGAAGAAGATATATTAGTTCTTGTGATGTTCCAGGGAGGTACTGTGAGTTTACTGTGTATATTTTTACTCAGTTTTAACTTTTTATTTTATTTTTCAGTGTATTTTGTCTAATTTTGGTATATTTTGAAAAGTGTGAGGTATCAATAAGTCAAAAAAGAGGATATTAGTTTTTATTGTGTTTAAGAAAGATATTGTGAGTTTAATATGTATATATTTACCTGTTTAACTTTATTATTATTTTGTCTATTGTTTGTACTCCTTGGTGTAGTGGTTAACACACTCAAGCCGAGAGATCCCGGGTTCGATCCCTGGGCGGAGTGGAGAAGGCTGGGCTGTCTCCTCACACCCACACCCCTGTCCACCCAACAGTGAGTGGGTACCGGCTGTTTGTCGAGTGTTGTGTCCTGCCTCTCAGGGTGGCAGCTTGGCACCTGTTGCGGCATGTAGCTGAAGGGTGCCAATCAAACCTGTGACTCCTAGATGACTTTATTATTACTTTTCAGTGTATTGTGTCTAGTTTGTTATGTTTTGAAAGTTGTAAACCATGGATAAGTGTCATAAAAAGATGTATTAATTTTTTGTGATGTTTAAGGAAGGTTTTGTGAGTTTAATATCCATCTGTTCTAACATATTTTTTATTTTTCAGTGCATTGTGTCTCCAATACTGTGCTGTTGTTGTTATTATTATTATTATTATTATTATTATTATTATTATTATTATTATTATTATTATTATTATTACTACTACTACTACTACTACTACTACTACTACTACTACTACTACTACTACTACTACATTTTTTTAATACCAAATGTTTGCATTGTACAAAATATATGGTAACTAATTCTCTCTCTCTCTCTCTCTCTCTCTGCCAGGGTGTGACTATCCCCAGCCAAAGACGCTACGTGGAATACTACGCCAAACTAGTCAGCTCCAACTTTAACTATAACCCACCTTATGTACGGCTGAGGGAGGCGCGCATGACCCCACCTCTCTCCAGCGTCAACTCAGGTGTGTGTGTGTGTGTGTGTGTGTGTGTGTGTGTGTGTGTGTGTGTGTGTGTGTGTGTGTGTGTTTGATGACCCCATTATTTCCTCTCTCCATTTACATCCCGCCTAACTGCTAGGTGAACAGGGGCTGTGTGTGTGTGTGTGTGTGTGTGTGTGTGTGTGTGTGTGTGTGTGTGTGTTTGTTTTGTGGGGATTTGTTGTGGTGTGTTTTTTTTTCTCTTTTCTTTCTAGTTTGTTTTTCTCCTTTTCTCTTCATTATTTGCTAGTTGTGTGTGTGTTGTTTTGTTTTGTTTTGTATTTCTTTTCTTTTCTTCTCTTTTCTTTTCTTTTCCCTTTTCTTTCATCTTTGTTTATTTTCTCCATCTTCTTCATCTACAGTGTGTGTATTGTGTTTATCCTTCTATTGTTTACTAGTTACTTATCCTTTTCCTTAGTTTGTTTTTCTCTCTTCTCTTCATCTCATTACACCTTAAATTCCACCTCTTTTACCTCCCACAAACCAAGATAACTCACCTTTACCACTTTTCTACACCCCTTCCCTTCCTAAACCTTCTCTTTCATCATTACACTAACCCTCCCTTACCTTTACATCTCCCTTTAAAACATTACCAGCCCACCACTCATAAACTAATACAATTTACCTGTACTACTTCTCTGTACCCCTTTTGCTTCTTTGTCTTCCCATTCACCCATACACTTATCATCCTACTTCATCTCCCTTACCTCCTCTCTACATCTCCCTTTAAAGACATCACAGCCCACCACTCCTCACTAATGTAACTTAGTTGTACCACTTCTCTACACCCTGAAATAAAACCAATACACCCTTTCCTTCCCAATTTAACACCTGTCCCACTTCTCTACACCTGCCAATGCAGAGGTGGTTCTGGTGGTGAGCTCGCACACCAACAAGAAGGGGTACAGTACGCAGGTGTGTGAGGTGAAGAAGGGCAAGGAGGCGCTGCACCTGCTCGTTAAGGAGGAGGTAGCCAGACCCATCTCAGGTGACATCAAGATTGAGCTTAAGAGGACCAACTTTGTAAGGCGAACGGTGAGTCTAGGGGAGGGAGAGAGAGGGAGAGGAGAGGATGAGAGGGAGGAGAGAGAGAGGGTGAAAGGGTGAGGAAGAGAGAAGGTGAAAGAAAGTAAGAGAGAGAGAGAGAGAGAGAGAGAGAGAGAGAGAGAGAGAGAGAGAGAGAGAGAGAGAGGAGAATTAATGACGAAGTTATGGAAATATTAAAGAAGTAAGAGGAGGAGGAAGAGGAGAAAGAAGGAGCCAAAAATTGAAGCTTTAGGAACAGGTAAAACAGAGAGAGAGAGAGAGAGAGAGAGAGAGAGAGAGAGAGAGAGAATTCATAACATAAGGAAGTTACTGGAATGCTAAAGAAAGATATAAGAAAAGGAGGGAGGAAGGAAGAAGGGAATTCTAACCTAACCCAACCCAACCCAACCCAAACTTAACCTAACCCAACCCAACACAACCCATTTCCTCCTACCACCCCTCCCCCAAAAAAAAAAAAAAAAAACTGACAACCAAACCCTAGAAAAAGAAAGAATAAAAGATAAAAAAAAAAAATAATAATCTCGTAACCTAACCTAACCTAAACAAACCTAACCTAACCACTTCCTCCCCCCATTGCACCCCAGGATAAGCTGTTTAGTGCCTGGCTGAACACTCACTTCATTTTCGAGGAGGGCAAGAAAGTGACCAACGGGTTCGAGATCATTGCGTCTGACCAGAGCAACCACAACACCTGCGGCCCACACCAGATCACCCGGCAAAGGTGCGTGTGTGTGTGTGTGTGTGTGTGTGTGTGTGTGTGTGTGTGTGTGTGTTTGTTTTGTTTTACAGACAGGCAGACAGACAGAGCAATAATGATGTTTAGTTTATAGAAGAGAGAGAGAGAGAGAGAGAGAGAGAGAGAGAGAGAGAGAGAGAGAGAGAGAGAATGTATCATAAGAAATATCTCAAGTTAGAATATGAGAAAGAGGAGAAGGAGGAAGAGCAGTAATGATGAGAGTGAGAGGAGGAGGAAGAAGAAGAGAAGAATAAGTAGGAAAAGGAAGAGGAAGAGGAGGAGGAGGAGGAGGAGAGGAAGAGGAAGAAGAGTTTAACTAATGATATACTAGAAAGAGGAGGAGTCAAATGAGTTATGTATAAAATAAGAGGAGGAGGAGGAGGAGGAGGAGGAGGGGAGGGGAAGGGGGAATTTATCAGCTGCACTAATAAAAAAAAAAAAAAAAAAAAAAATAGAACCAAAAAAGCAAAAAACACAAAAAAACCTAAACTAACACTTGACAACTTTATAATGTACCAAACTACTAAGGTTCCCCCCTGTACCACCATCCCACCCACTACTCTGAGCCTGTCTCCTTCACCCCATCACCCCCTCACCCCCCACAGCAAATGGGGTGGGGCGGCATGGGGAGGTGGGCGTCTGAGTGAGCGCGTGTGTGTCAATTTATGCAGGAGCAACAGTTTTCGGGCGTCAAACAAGTCGGAGGGGCACAGACACAGACGGCAGGAGTCAGCGGAGGGGCGGGCAGCTCTCTCGGGGCTTGGGGGCGGGGGGATGGACCAGCACCCACCCCGAGAACCCCGCCGGAGGAACAGAGTGGCCGGGGAGAGTAAAAGTTTACCTACCGGTCACTTGACGTGCTTAGCGGCTCAGGAGGATTGGCACCCACTTCCCCCGCCACAGCCGCCGCCACCCTCCCCCGGTGATGCCAGCCCCCCGCCGCACCTCCGCCACCATGCCAGACAGGACAGCCGCCACCGCCGCCGCCACCACACTCAGCAACTTCCGTAAGGGGTCGTGCATGGAGTGTGTTTCTTGGGCTGTTCTGTGATGTCTCCATCCACTGCTTTCAGGTCTTAGGTGAACTTATGTGGGTTTTCAAGAGTGTTTCTGTGGTTTCAGTGGCAAATTAACACTATTTCTGCATTACAAGCCAGAGGAATTGTCTTGAAATCCCAGCATGTCATCTCTGTGGCCTTGGAAAACAGTTGTGGTGAGAGAAAGAGCTAAAAGAGTTTCTGAATAATGGCCTTTTGTGTATGTGTGTGTGTGTGTGTGTGTGTGTGTGTGTGTGTGTGTGTGTGTGTGTGTGTGTGTGTGTGTGTGTTGAGGGTTTTGGGCTCACCATGTCACCTGCCTCAACACTGTCTGGCTTCACACCTGTTCTTGCACCTGTATAGCTTAAGGTTATTTCAATGGCTGCCTCACATCTGTCCAACTGCCCACTGCACCTGTCTAGCTTAACCCCTTCAATACTGGAACACATTTTTACCTTGAGTTTTGTGTACAATTAGACTATTTTATTGACATTAGGAAGGGTCTATGGAGGTCAGAAGATTTATGGCCACAGTCTTCACTATTTTAACCTCTTCAATACTGGGACACATTTTTACCATGAGTTTTGTGTACGATTAGACTATATTATTGACATTAGGAAGGGTCTATGGAGTTCAGAAGATTAATGGCCACAGTCTTCACTATTTCAATCCCTCACATGAGTTTCTGAAGCTGTATAAAATCACCAAATAGTCACCAGAAGGAATATGAAAAAGTCATGGTACTGAAGGGTTTAAAGGTGTGTCATTGGCTGCCTCACACCTGTCCCACCTGCCCACTTCACCTATTTATCTTAGGGTGTGTCAGTGCACCTTATTACCACACCAGAATTGAAGCACACACAAGCACCTTTGGGTTCTGACACCTGTTTATTTCCTCTCCTTCCCAGTGGTTCCTCAGTCAGGTAGGAACATTTGAGGCATTCAGTAGTAGATCATGGTACTCGAGAAATCGTATTATGCCATAAAGTTTTGTGTCTTCTAGTAATCAACATTTTTTTCATTATCATTAACATTATTTTTTTTGAGTGGTTTGTTTTTATTTAATCTTTTATTTTATTTTAATGGCCACGTCTAATACTGAATGCCTCACGTGTGGTTATTTATCTCCCCCTTGCCTTGTATTTCCGTATTTAGTTGTCCGCTGACAGGCTGTGGGCTGGCTGGGTTGTATTTGTGGTGTGTGGCTAGGTGGGTCAGTTTACCGCATCCTGGAGCTGTATTGAGGAAGGTTGTGGCAGTTTATCCATATCTTTACTTGGAAGCTTCTGTTTTAGTTATCAGTCCTGGAGTTGTATTGAGGAAGGGTTTGACAGGTTACCCATATCTTTACTTGCAAGTCCCTGTTGTAGTTCCCAGTCCTGGAGTTGTAATGAGGAAGGGTTTGGCAGGTTACCCATATTTTTACTTGCAATCCCCTGTTTTGATTCTGAGTCCTGGAGCTGTATTGAGGAAGGGTCTGGCAGGTTACTTCACTTACAAGTTTTTATCATAGTTCCAAGTTTACTATTTTTGCTCTGTCCTGTGTTTATAAGCTACAATTGAGGGCAAGGTGAAAAATTTAGGTCTCAGTTTGGTATTTTATTCTCTCTTTTTTTAAGTTCCAATTGAGAGCAAAGTAAAAAAAATAAATAAAGTAATGCTCTAGACAACATATTTTTGGATCGTCATTCATTCAAGCACAACAGAATTTTATCTTGTCAAATTTAGAATAATGATGTGACAGTTTTTTCAAAGGGGCAGCCATGTTAGGAGTTTTCATCTCTTGTCTTACACTTCCTTTCTCCATTCTTAATCTCTTCAGTACCAGGATCCATTTTCTTATGCATTTTGGTTAGAATTTGGCAGTTTTACACAGCTTCAGGAACATATGTTGGGATTAGAATAGTGAAGACCCTGGCCACAAATCATCTGAACTCTGTAGACCCTAATGCAAATGAAATTGTCTTATCATACCCAAAAAATCTAGGTAAAAATCAGTTTTGGTCTCCTGTTTCCCTTTTTTGCAATTAATAAGAGAGAAAATTGTCTTTGTTCACCTCTCACTAGTACCACTATAAGAGAAAGATAGAGAGTGCTTCCGTGATTTTCTAGAATCATTACATCAGAGAGAGGACAGATTGAGACTAATAGAGAATGTTTTTCCTTCCTTTCTTGCTGTTTCTGCTACAAGAGAGGTGGAAAGGAGGAGTGTTAGATTACTATTGTTCTTATTCTTGTTTCTCTCTAGTTTTGTTTCTATAGGGAGAATGGAATGAGGTTTTGATGATGGGTGAGCCTCTACCCCCCATCCCTTGCTCCCCTCCTCTCCCCATATCCTCGTCCTATACCCCAGACCATTGTCCTTCCCCTCCCTGGTCTCTTCCCATCACCTCTACACTCCTCACTCCTCTCCTCTTTGTGGTGTCTCTGTTTTGATTACTAATGTTGTCTTGGTCTCAGCAAAATTCCTTCTGTTCATTGCCTCCTTTACCTCTTAATTCTAAATCCCTTTCTGCCTTCCTTCCTGATCATCATCCACCCTCCCCAGCCAACCCCACCACCATCCATCATTCCTTCCCCTCCTCCCCAGCACCCCCCTCTCTCCCTGCTGTGAAAGTGTGCAGAATACAAAGAGAGTAAATGTAATGTTGGCGGCAGTGAAGGTGCAGACTGATGCAGTATTGTGTGCCGGAAAGGTTACAGCTTTCCTGGATAAAAGAGATGAGTGGTTTTCACCTGTGCTGTGTGTTGTACTTGTTACGATGGATCTGAAGAGGAGGCAGCAGCGCAGCAGTGCAGTGGTGTACATACAGATGTGCTTGTGAAACATAGACAAAAGAGGTGCTTGACTGGTAACAAACAGTTAACAGTGTTGGTGCTGCAGCATTAATGATCAAACTTGCCTTTGTAAAGATGTTGGTTTGAGTGGAAATCTCTACTTGGCAAACATGCCAAAGCTGCTGCCAGCCCTGTGTCAACACCAACACCAGGAGAGCTGCTCTGTCAAGCTCTGCCACAAACACTCTTGTGGTGAAAAGTCCGAACCACAACTATGTGAACTTGTGTGATGTCCTGTGATGTCCTGAGGAGGCCTTGCCACACACACAGAGAGAGAGAGAGAGAGAGACTCACTCACTCACTTGCTCGTTAATGTACACAGGTACTAACTTACCTGGCATCACCTCCCAAGGCTGACACATACGGCAGCATCACAAGTGACTCACGCCTGTCTGGCACTGTTGTAGAGACACTCACGGTGTTCCCGAGGGCCTGCCTGCCTGCAGAGCCCCACGCTGTACTTCTAACACACACTGTCACTGTCACGGAGGAGAGAGGGGATGCTCAACTATTGTTCACTAAAAAGAAACTCAAACTGTACATTTACTGAGTACATAAACTTCCCCCTGCCACACATTAGCCAGCCCTGCCAGTCCCCTTACTGTGGCACCAAATTATAAGGCTATCATTTTTGGGAAGAGGAGAGGCTCAAATTTTTAGTGCCCCCTAAAAAACATGACGACACATTAACTGAGTACATAACTTCCCTCATAGCCACACACTAGCCAGCCCTGCCAGCCTCATTGCCCCTGTACTACATCACAAGGCTAGATTTGAAGGGAACTTGACAAATCCTATCCTTCACAGCTGCCCCATCCTTCCCTTCCCTTCCATTCCACCATGCAGAGTTAACCAATATCACTTTTCTCCGAGCTGGCTTTTCTTCAATGCCCCATCAAGACCCTTCACCCCCCCTCCTCATCACAGCCAACTTGATCGCATTTACTCTGATTACTGATGTACATTATCTAACGTAACAGCTTCCCGTGTCCCTTGCATGGCGTTAAGACTTGGCTTTCTGCTTCACACTTGCCTGACGCTGCCAAATGTAATGTAGTGTGATGCCTCCCTTGTTTTGGACTCCTTGGCTGCCCTCAGAGGTCATTGGGAGAGTTGTAATGCAGTGTCACATCACCTATTTATTCCTCCCGCCCATTGGCACCTCCACTGGCACCCCCACACCCCCCAACAACCACCCACACCCCAGTAATGCAGTGATATTTGATCATTCCCACCTCGTACTGTAGAGTTTGTTATCTTATATGCTTCTATGCACACACACGCACGCACACACACAGGTTTATGTTGTGTGTACGTGTGTGTGCTTTTCTGAGGTATTTTGTTGTATGTTTTTTAATTTTTTTATTTGTATGTTTTATTATCATCCTTGTCCTCCTTCTTCTCTTCCTCGTCCCTCCTCTACTTGTTATTGGAAGGAAGGGATGGAGAGAAAAGAAGAGGAAGTGGATTAGTTTAGTTTAGCCATGTGTGGGGCAGCTTTGTGTGTGTGTGTGTGAGTGTGTGTGTGTGTGTGTGTGTGTGTGTGTGTGTGTGTGTGTGTGTGTGTGTGTGTGTGTGTGTGTGTGTGTTTGATCTGCTGCAGTCTCTGACGAGAGAGCCAGACGTGTGTGTGTGTGTGCGCGCTTGTGTTTGTGTTTGGTTGTGTGTGTGTGTGTGTGTGTTGCTTTGTATGGGTTGCCTCACATACGATTGCTGGCTTGGTATATAGATAGACAGGCTATTATTATTATTATTATTATTATTATTATTATTATTATTATTATTATTATTATTATGTAAGGTACTGCTTCCACGCATGGCAAAGTTTCACCTGTTAGAATGATTATGTAGTGTTTCTTTGAATGTAATGCCATGTTATGTAACAGTAATGATGGTGGTTGAAGTAAGTGACTTTGATAACAGGAAGTAGAGACAAGACATTAATGTATATTGTAGAGAGATAAAACACCCTTGAAACAACACAGATGAACAGCATATCAAGCTGTGTGATTTATTGACACACACACATACACACTCACACATAACCAGTATATAATATGTTACCCCACTCAGTTATATACAAGAATGAACCCTTTGCTTCTTCAATACAACACAAATGAACAGCATATCAAATGGTGCTATTTATTCACACACACACACACACACACACACACACACACACACACACACACACACACACACACACACACACACACACACACACACACAACACAGAGCTAAGGTGTTATGTCACAGAAGAATGCATAAATTGACACGTATTTTTTTAGTGTGTTTTGGTGTCACGGAATTTATTACACACATTCACACTCGCTTGGTTCTGTAGCAACACACTGGAAATAATTTGGGTTTTTATTTCCGTATGCAAGTTTGTTTTTTCCTGTATTGTTGTATGTTTGTGTTTTATTATTTTTTTAGGTTTTTGTATTTCGTATGTTGTATTTGTAGTTCCTTTGAGTATGTGTATGTGTGAAGAGAGAGAGAGAGAGAGAGAGAGAGAGAGAGAGAGAGAGAGAGAGAATGGTGTATGTAACGAGTATACCTCCTGTTCAGCTTTTATTTTTTATTTTTTTATTTTATTTATTTATTTATTTTTTGTTTGTTTTAGTAATGAATACCCTTACTTATACATCACTAGATATTTGCTCCCCCTTACATATTTCTTCACATTCTTACTACATATTTATTCCTTATGTATTTATTCCCCCGTATACATTTATCCCTACATATTAACTTCTGACATATTTACTCCCTACATATTTATCCCTCACATATTTATTCCCTAGATATTTATTCCCTAAAATTTATCCCTGACATATATTAACATTCTTGCATTCCCTTATTACACAGATCTCATATTTTGGTCTTTATTTTATTCTATTTCAGTTACTTTGATTGATTTCTATGCCATCAGCTTTATTTTTATCATGTTCTCCAGTTCATTTATTTGCATGTATATGTGTTGAGTATGTATTACACTTATTGATTTTCTTTCCTTGGGCTTTTATTGATCTGTATATTTAACCCCTTCAGTACCATAATGCACTTCTATACTTATTCTGCTTACTATTTGGTGATTTTATTCAGCTTCAGAAACTTATGTGGGGGATTAGAATAGTGAAGACTGTGGCCATTAATCTTCTGACCCCCATAGACCCTTCCTAATGTCTATAAAATGGTCTAATGGTACACAAATCTCAAGGTAAAAATGTGTCCCAGTACTGAAGGGGTTAATGCAATACTGTTATTTATTTATTTATTTATTTAGTGTATGGCATCTGTATATATTTATCTGTGTGTATC
>NC_059264.1:2424082-2431582 GCF_017591435.1 Portunus trituberculatus | reverse complement strand
ATCCATCCCTGTCCTTTGGCTAACTATTGGCTGTGTAAGGAGACTGGTGACTGAATGGGCCTTTTCTTTCTCTTTTTTGTTGCTCTTGGCCAGTTCTCCTCTTACATGAAAATTAAATAGATGAAATTACTCTTAACCCCTTCAGTCTCCTCTTACATGAAAATTAAATAGATGAAATTACTCTTAACCCCTTCAGTAGCATGATGTGTTTTCATATTCACTCTGGTTACTACTTGGAGATTTTATACAACTTCAGAAACATAGGTTGGGATTAAAATAGTAAAGACTGTGGCTATTAAGCTTTTGACCTCTATAAACCCTTCCTAATGCAAATAAAATCATTCAGTCACACCCAAAAATCAAGGTAAAAATGCATGTCAGTATTGAAGAGGTTAAAAACATGAGTATCTTCAACTGGAGCCCTTGGAAAGTAGTGATGGTGAGAGAGCAAATTGTTTCAGAATATGTGCTTTAGCTAGGCAGTGATTGAAATGAAAACTAACATCATCTGAGTCTTGTACCTTGCCACCTCGCTCAGACTGGAGGATAGAAAGATAGACAGTGATTTAAAGTATCCTAATCTTGCCACACTTGGGCTGGATAGTAAAAAGAAAGGAAGATAAGTAGATAGGTAGATAGGCAGTGACTTAAACTAATCTAACCTTATCTGTACTTTTTATCTTGCCATATTCAGATTGGACGATAGATAGAAAGATAGATAGTGTCATTTAAACTAACCTAACCTAATATATCTGCACTCAGACTGGACAATAGATAGGACTGAAGATAAATAGATAGATGGATAGATGGATAGGTGGTGATTCAGACTAACCTTACCTAACCTGTTTGTATCTTGTGACACTGGGAAGGAATAGAGTGTGTAGTGTGGAGGAAAAGACAAGCAGGGTAGTGATGTATGGAAAGGCAGAGAGATAGAAAGATAGAGAAAAATTTAAGAAAGAGATAAATGGATGAATAGAGGAACAGAAACAAACACACACACACACACACACACACACACACACACACACACACACACACACACACACACACACACACACACACACACACACACACACACACACACACACACACACACACACACTATGTTTCCTAAGACAGCATTTCGTGACTTTTTGCTTCTTCCCGTAGGAGACAAGGGAGGTGCTCAGTTGTCCTCCTCCTCCCCATTTGGATCACAGTCTCTCAGTAAATATATGTGTGTGTGTGTATGTGTGTGTGTGTGTGTGTGTGTGTGTGTGTGTGTGTGTGTGTGTGTGTGTGTGTTGTAGTGTTGATGCATTGATGGCTGAGCACTTTTAATATATTGGTTACTTCACACTGTCACCACAAACACACTCACACTTTCAATCCCTGTTACCTTCACTTCACTGTTACTTCTCTCGACAAGCACATTCACATTTCTATCGCTTCTATTTCCACTTGACGGTGTATAATAAGTGTGTACGTGTGTATGTGTGTGTGTTTGCATTAATGAGAGCACTTTTCACTATTACACGTCAGTTTGTTACTTTCCTCGGCACAAACACACTTCATTCTGTCTCTTCTATATAATGCTGTATAGTAAGTGTGTGTGTGTGTGTGTGTGTGTGTGTGTGTGTGTGTGTCTTTACTTCATGTACTTTCTCTGCCATCTACACCAGAGTACATGAAGAAGGTTTAGCAGAGAGGAGGGTTTAGTGTGCAGAGTTAGCCAGTACAGGAGTTAGTGGAAAGGATGCAGGCTGAGATTCTTACTAAATGTAGCTTATTGTACGGAAGTGTTTCCCTCACACACACACACACACACACACACACACACACACACACACACACACACACACACACACACACACACACACACACACACACACACACACACACACACACATTCCACAGCACCACAGCACCAGATAGACCGTTCCTCGTGTGGTGTGGTCTGTGTGGGCTGGTGTGTGGGTCGCTGTGGGTGTGGTGCAGGAGTCAGGGTGCGGCACAGTAGGGGGTGGTGCGTCCCTGGGCCCTGGGCAGCACAGCACTAAACACGGCCGGCCTTCCCCTCCTCCCCCGACAGATGGCCACTGCCCTGAGCGCTACGTGGGGCGTTACCGCCTCATGTCAGACTGCTCTGCGGCCCAACCCAACCATTTCAACCCACCGGAGGGGCCTACATGACCCTAGCCCCCCATCCTTATCCTCTCCCTCATCCTCTCCCTCATTCTCTCCCTCATCCTAGCCTTCCCCCTCATCCCTTTTCTAACCCTCACTCTCCTCACATCATCACTATCCACCTCCTTCCCCTCACACTCCCTCCCGTCCCCATCCTTCACTGCTTCCACCACCACTGCTGCCACCACCACCACCACCACCACCACCACCACCACCACCACCACCACCACCACCGTCGCCACTACCAGGCCAAAGCTCCACCCAGTATGTGGTCTTGTCACAGGTTCTCTGCTGCTTGTGTTAGTGCTGCCGTCACTGTCTTGGTCTTGACTACGTTTGCACTGCCATAGCTCAGCGTCTGTGCCTCCCTGCCACACTCCCCCATGCCACAGTGATAGAGCAGGGCAGGGCTGGTGGGAGGACGCCAGTATCTGTGTCTTGTCCCTTCATGGTGCCCTGCTGGTGCCCTACTGGTGTCCTGTGTGTGGTGATGTGAGTGGTTCGCTCGTCATGGCTCTTACGTTTTGTTTGCTTGAAAATGTGTGGAAATATGTGCAGGGTGTTTATGTGTGGTAGAGTGAGGCAAGCTGGGATTGGTGCAGTGCTGACATTTTAAAAAGCACATTTCCGGAGTGTTGGTAGTCACTGGTAACGGCAAGATCAAGATTATCCTGTGGCTTACCAAGTGCCACATTGAATTCAGCATATCAATGTCTAGTGGTGCTGCCAGTTTAATGATTTCTCCAAGTTATAAATGAAATGTTCTCCTTTTGCTCTAATTAACAAGTGCTGAATTCATGTTCATCAATTAAAATCTCAAGACACCAGACTGAACAATATTGAACAAGGCACTAAGTTCAAAATACTCTCAAATTCTCAAGTCAAAGGAAAGGTTATGGACAGTTCTTGAGAAACACAACTCATAAGCCACAGCTGTCCTGGAGAAAAGAAAAAAAAGAAAAAGAGAGTGAAGAGGGGCCATGAAACGAGACAGGCCCTCACACCCACCCACCCACCCACCCAACACTTCACTATGCATGGGAGACAGTGAGCATTGACGCAGGGAGGCTCAGAGACGCAGCACGCACACCCACGCCTTGCCCGTAGCCAGGGAGTGAGGGAGGCAGTACTAGGGTGAGGAGATGACACAGACTAGGGTACACCACACCAGGCGTCCCCGGCCACCACAGAACGCGGCCCCAGAGCAAGCGATTTGGCTTAACATCCCCACTGAAGTCTGAATTCTTAAACTCCCTCATCTCCTCTCCCTTCCCTTTCATGAGAGCCGCAGTACATCAAGGCAATAGACATTAGCAGGTTTTTTTAAGATTTTTTTGAAGGTGTACACTTGTATCTGCCTTCCCTCATTAAAGGACAACACTTAAACTGCCTTCCCTCACTTGCATCTTCTTAAACTCACCTGGATAAATGGATATGTTCTCCTCCGTCGCCCCTTCCTGCTCTCTCCCAGCCTCCTCTGGTCATATTTTCAATTCCTACTCCTTTTATCTAAGCTTCCCTATATTTTCTACTTAATATTTCACTTCTGAAGCTGTGTAATTGATTTTTATCTCCTTTATTCTTCACTTCCTCCCTCCCAGTCTTCTCCAGTCTCATTTTGAAATCCTGTTGCTTCCATCTGAGTCTTCTTTTATTTTGTACTTTTTAATATTTGACTTCCAGATCTGTGTAATTAATTTTTATCTCCTTATATTCTTCATCTCCTCTTTCCCACATTTTCCCAGCCTTCCCGTGTCACTTTGAAATCCTAAGCCTTCCATCTATGCCTTCTTTTTATTTTTGTACTTCTTAATCTTTCACTTCCAGAGCTTTGTAATTCCTTATATTTTTAAAACCTTTTATTCTTCACCTCCTTTTTCCCAGCTTCCTCCTGTCACATTTTGAAATCCTACCCCTTTCATTTCAGCCTCCTTTTATTTTGTACCTAATCTTTCACTTCCAGATCTGCATAATTCTTCATATTTTTAAACCCTGTATTCTTCACCTCATCTTATTTTATGTTTACTTCCAAGACTTTCACTTCCAGGTCTTTGGGATCTCACTTCCTCTCTTGCCACTCGCACTCCACTCGCCTGCTCCTGTTTCTGAAATGTGGCTGTGTGGTGGTGTTACCCAGACCACCTTAGTGTGTTAGTGTGCTCCAGGCAGTGAGTGTGTGTGCGTGTGTGTTGATGTAGTCAAGAGTAGCGGGCAGGTTTACGTACATAGCAGCACGTCAGATTATCCCCGCCCCCCCTCAGAATCTTGATAAAGCCCCCATTGCTGTCTTGTCTCTAAATGCACTGATGGCAAGACTGTGTGTTGACATAGTAGTAGTCTGTCTTTCTCTCAGACTGACCTAGGATGATGGTTTGTCTCTTAGTCCTTTAGTTTGCCTCTGAGTCTTGTTCTGAAACGCTAAGCCCTCGCGCTGTTATTTTCAAAGGCCACAGAGATGATTAGCCGGGTTTTCAAGGGTGTTTCTCCTGTTGGTAATGTGGAGGTATTATTAGTCTTCACTGGAACCATTAAAACACTCCTAAAAACTTGTCAAATTTCAACTATAGCCTTTCTGTTTTGATTATCTCAGAGCAAACCGTGTGTTTGGTTGGCAGCCCTGCCTCACCTCTGCTCTCGCTCAGCCCCGCTGAGACGCAGATTCATTAACAAACATTTATATTTATTCACTTTACTCAGTAATGACACAAACATTTATATTTATTCACTTTACTCAGTAACGACACAATCTGTGTCTTAGCGGGGCTGAGCGAGAGCAGAGGTGAGACAGGGCTGCCAACCGAACACATGGTTTGCTCTGAGATAATCAAAATGGACAGACTATAGTGCCTTTTGAAAATAGTGGTGATGTGGTACTGAAGTGTTAAGAATATGGCCATTCTCTCTCTCTCTCTCTCTCTCTCTCTCTCTCTCTCTCTCTCTCTCTCTCTCTCTCTCTCTCTCTCTCTCTCTCTCTCTCTCTCTCTCTCTCTCTCTCTCTCCAGTCTTTACTTTTGCGCTCATCAGTATTCCTCCTCAGTTTCCTTAATTCTTGATCTGAGGAGCTGCGTCACCAAAATCACTCACTACTCACTGCTGCCAATTTTCTGTAGATCGCCAAAACTCAAGCTAGGTGTCAGCTGCTCAACCTTCCTCCATAAACATTTTTCTTTTCTTTTCCTTTAATATTCTGGACACAAAATTTTCTCACAAGCTCAAAAAATCAACATGTGACAAAATTTTCCTTCTTTGAGTTTTGTTCGCATGAAAATTTTGACTTGTAATATTTTGACTTAAGCTGTTTTTTTTTTTTTTTTATGAGATTGACAGGCGAACATATTTATCTTCCCCTTTGCTACATTGATTGGCTTGGCTATACAAATTAGGAGTGTTGTTTATAATAGGTTTAGTGGTAGTTTAGATTACTACAAGTTAGATGTCAGTTCTGTAATTAGGTGATTTATTTGCATATTTTTCTCCATACAAAATTTTTTCATAATTTCAAGAAACAAAGGAGACAAAATTTTCATTCGTTTGGTTTTGTTGTCATGAAAAATTTTGATTCTGTATAATTTTTTTGACTTGGGAAATTGTTTTTGATGAGATTGACATGCGAATGTATTTATCATCCCCCTTGCTACACTGATTGGCTTGGCTGCACAAATTAGAAGCGTTGTCAAGGTTTAGCGGTAGTTTAGGTTACCACAAGTTATGAAAGATGTCAGTTCAGTGACTAACATCGATTTATTGGCATATTTTTCTCAACACAAAAGTTTCACACAATTTCAACAAACAGTGAGACAAAATCATCCTTCATTTGGTTTTGTTAGCATTTTGACTCCTTACAAATTTTTCTACCTAGAAGTTGTTTTTTTCATCAAATTGACATAAACTGTCCTATAAAAAAATTTACCTTGCATTTTTTTACTTAAATAATTTGGTTACATGAATTGGAAATAATTGTTTTATTATTAGTAGTATATTTTTATTGTTATTTGAATGTGTAGACTGATCCTTTCCATATTTTTATTTATTGTTTTTTTTTTTTTGTTGAAAATCTCTTACATATTTTTTTTCTTAGATTTAATTAACATTGTCTAGGTTTGAAGTTTTGTATTTTTGTTTTGTTTATTGATAATGGGATATATGAAGAAAAGTGTAAGATTGGATTATTAATATTCATTCTCTTTGCATTTGTATCTTCTTTATTTCTTTCCATTACCCTGTTCTTCTTCCATTTCCTTCTTCTTTGCTTCCTTCCTTAATTCTCGCTTTCTCTCACCCTCCCTCTCCTTTCTCCATTTCCTTCTGTTTCCTCCCTTAATTCTCTTTCTCTCACCCTCCCTCTCCTTCTAATTTTCTTGCTATTCCTTATTAATTCCTTATTTTAGCATCTGTATCTTCTCTAACTCTCTCCTTCTTTCATTCCTACCTTCCCTTCATATCACATTTATTTGATCTTTCTCTTTTCCCTTCCATTCTCTCCCCCAAACATTCATCCAATGATTTTATTCGTATTGTTATTCTGTTTTTTTTAATTCCTTCTCAAACTCTTTCCATCCATTCTTACCCTGTCTTCATATGACATTAATCTGATCTCTCTCTCTTGCTCGTCTTTCCATTCTCCCCCCTTCACATTTATCATATTATTCTCACTCTTAACGCTGGTCTTATATATGCCTGTGTTTGAGTCTGCCTGCCCTGCCCTGCCCTGCCCTGCCCCTCTCTCACTCTGTCACATACTTCTACCTGTGTTTATCCAGCCCAGCAGGAAGCAAGCCTTGTCTCTGTGTTCTATGCACCTCACTACCCACCTCTTGCACTCATAATGGCTGTGTGTATTAGTGTTATGCATGTGTATGTGTTTGTGTATGGCTAGTATTAGTTAAAGTTTGTGTTTTTGTTAATTTTTGTGTTGTGTGGTGTTTTTTTTAAGGTGGTTTGTGTGTAAAAAGGTCTATTTGTATGTGTGTATGTGTGTGTGTGTTTGGTTTAAGTTTGTGGGATGCTGTGTTTGTCAAGATGTGAGAACGAGAGAGAGAGAGAGAGAGAGAGAGAGAGAGAGAGAGAGAGAGAGAGAGAGAGAGAGAGAGAGAGTCTGTGTTTGTGCGTGTGTGTTGGGGTGAACGACAATTAGCATGAATAATAGCGTTTTCAGCTCACAATTTACAACCGTTTTCTTGCAATAACACTCCAAAAGAAAGAAAACAAGATCATACACACACACACAATGACTAATAAGAGTGTGTACATGGATAGATCAAGAAAACACTTCAAAAACCACAAGTATAGTTCATAAGCCAATATACCTGTAGCTGTGACAAGAAATAAATG
>NC_059264.1:2366582-2414082 GCF_017591435.1 Portunus trituberculatus | reverse complement strand
TGTTTTTATGAAGTTTTAGGCTTTATTTCATTCTTCTCCGCTTTCTCCTTTAGCTCATCAATTCCTGTAAAAAAGTCCACATTTATTTATTTTTTCTTATCCTTTCTCTTTTCATTTTCTTTTTCTTTTTTTCTTTTATTATTGTTTATACGAAGACTTGTCAACTTTTACTTCATTCCTCTCCTTTGCTCCTTTTTTTTTTTTTTTTCGTATCCTCTCCTTATTTCCTTTGTTTTTTTATTTTTGTGTGTCTATGAAGATTCAAGGCTTTATTTCATTCCTCTCCTCATCTCTTTTACTCCTTTAATGTGTAAATTCACGTAAAACCCCACACATTTTTTTTTTCCATATCCTCTTTTTTTTTCTTTTCATTTATTCTTTTTCCTTTTATTTATGTGTTTATGCGAAGATTTCAGTCTCTCCATTCCTTCTCTCTTCATTGTATTGTGCTTATACTGTATACAAAGACTGAAGTTTTTTTTCTATTTCCTCTTGCTTTTTTTTTTCTTTTATGATGTTTATACAAAGATTTTACACTTTTTACTCCTTCCTCCTCTCCTTTTATATTGTTTCATTTATCTATTTATTTATTTTTCTCTTGGTGTGTTGCATTTTGTGTCATATCGACTAGTAATGTGTCTGGTTATGCATGTGTGTGTGTGTGTGTGTGTTTGTGTATATATTTTTTGTATAAACTTGTATATATTACTCTTTGTTTTTTGGTATAGGAAGTTTTTTTTTTCTTTTTTTCTTTTCCTTTTTATATTTGTACATATCTATTGTTTCTTATGAGTGTTTGTAGTGAACACATTTAATTTCAGAATGACTTATTTTCATTTGTCGATACTCTTATTCTATTTATTTGCACATTATATTGGTATCCCACATCAACATTTCTACACACACACACACACACACACACACACACACACACACACACACACACACACACACACACACACACATTTCCGAGCATGGTAGAAGGTGGTGGTTAATGTGTATTACCTTATGTTACCTTAAATCTCTGTCTCTCTGTCTCTCTCTCTCTCTCTCTCTCTCTCTCTCTCTCTCTCTCTCTCTCTCTCTCTCTCTCTCTCTCTCTCTCTCTCTCTCTCTCTCTCTCTCTCTCTCTCTCTCTCTCTCTCTCTCTCTCTCTCTCTCTCTCTCTCTCTCTCTCTCTCTCTCTGATAAGGCTTGTGCATGGCTTTTCTTTCCTGCTTCTTCTTTCTCTTCTAATCTTCAATGTGCTTCTGCTTTCAATGCTTAATTACTCCTTGCTTCTAATTATTATTGTTATTATTATTGTTGTTGTTGTTGTTGTTGTTGTTGGTGTTGTTATTGAGAAAGGTGTTGTAAGTAAGGCAGGTTTGTTTATATTTGTTTTGTTTTTGGTTGTTTTTCATTTTGCTAGATAAAAAGTGAGATTTGCTGGAAATTAATTGAATCCATATTACTTGTCTCGTTCTTTTCTTTCCATTTTTCTTTCTTTTTTGTCTCTCTCTCTCTCTCTCTCTCTCTCTCTCTCTCTCTCTCTCTCTCTCTCTCTCTCTCTCTCTCTCTCTCTCTCTCTCTCTCTCTCTCTCTCTCTCTCTCTCTCTCTCTCTCTCTCTCTCTCTCTCTCTCTCTCATTGTTTATTTTATTATTATTCTAGCTATCTATTTCCTTTTTTTGGCAGTTGTGACCAGGTAGTTAGTTATTATCATCATTTTTATCATTATCATCATTATTATTAGTAGTAGTAGTGTTGATTTATTTGGATCACTACTTATCCTATAGTTTAAATTTCCCGATGCATTAATTTTTACCTACATATTTTTGTTTTCATTTCTAGTTTGTATATTTTTCATTACAATAATAACCCCTATTTTTTTTTCATATACACAGCCTGTTGGTTTGTACATTGGTGTGTGTGTGTGTTGTAAACCTGTAACTTTGTGTACATTGGGTGGAATCTTGATGCTGTACTGTACTGTAGCTTGCTGTTTGTTATTTGTTAGTCACACACTGGTCTGGTGTTTGGTTTGTATTCAGAAACGCTTTGCTGTCTCATCACGACCATTTTCCAAGGCCACAGAAATGACTAGCAGGGTTTTCAAGAGTGTTTTCCCAGTTAATAATATAGAAATCTTATCACTCTGCCTCTAGAACCATAAAAGACCCTTAAAAACGCTTTTGTTCTCTTACCACGACTATTTTCCAAGGCCACAGAGATGACTAGCGGGGTTTTCAAGAGTGTTTCTCCAGTTGGTAATGTGGGAAACTTGTCACTTTGCCTCTAGAACTGTAAAAACGCTTTAAAAACTTGTGTGAATTTAGACAGTCTCAAAATAGTGGAGGTGAAGCACAGAAATGTTTGAGAATACGAGCCTTTGTGTTGAGGTGCTTGTGTCAAGGTGGTGGTGTGTGTGTGTGTGTGTGTGTGTGTGTGTGTGTGTGTGTGTGTTTGTGTTGCTGAGGAAGCGAGGGAGTGAAAAGGGAACAGGGAAACACAGAATATGATGAGTGAACTGGAGTAGAAGAGAAGTTAAGATGCTAAGAATGAGTAAAAATAGAGAGAAAGTTGAAGAGAGAAAACTAAGAAGCATAGAATAAGAAAAGAGATGAATGGTGAACTGGAATAGAAGAGGAGTGAAGAAGCAAAGCAAGGTAAAATAGAGGAAGGAATTGAAGGATAGCTAAGAGTACGTAAAAATAGGGAGAACTGAAAGAGAACAGAGAAGATAGAATAAGAAAAAAGGCGAATGGTGAACTGGAATAGAAGAGGAGTGAAGAAGCTAAGTGAGGTAAAATAGGAGGAGGAATTGAAGGATAGCTAAGAGTACGTAAAAATAGAGAGAAAATTGAAGAAAGGAAACTGAGAGGCATAGAATAAGAAAAGAGGTGAATGGTGAACTGAAATAGAAGAGGAGATAAGCTAGGTGAGATAAAATAGAAGGGGAAAATTGAAAGGTAGGCAAGAGTCGGTAAAAATAAGGAACTTAGAGGAAAAGTGAGTAGCATAGAATATTAAGACAAATAAATGAGCAATAATAGAAAGGGAGTAGGGAGAGTAGAAGATGAAATATAAGCAGGATTAATATCAGCTAAGAGTGTGTTAAGATTGAGAGAGTTGAATAAGGGAAACTGATTAACATAGAATATAAGAACAAGTGAAGGGTGAACTGGAATAGAAAGGGTGTTGGGAAATAGAAGCTGAAATGGAATGGGAGATTGACTGGTAGGTAATAGTGTGTTAAGGTGGAGAGAGTTGAAGGGAAATGCAGTTGAAAAAAGTAGGAAGTAAGAGAAGGCAAGGTGTGAGTGAAATAGAAGTGTGAGAGAAAAACAGAAAGATGAGAAAATAAATAAAAATACATGTAAGAGAAACAAGACAAAAAAAGGAGAAACAAACATGAAATGAATAAAAACATGAGAAAAACACATAAATTAGACAAACCAGCAGGCAGAGAGGAAAGAAGAAAGGGAAGAAAAAAAAAAAAAACACCATTCTCTCAAACACAAACCCAACCCAGCCAACCAAAGACCTTAACAGCACAGCACAGCACAGCACAGCACAGTACAGCAGAACAGAGATAAATACCTTGACTAATTCTCCTTAACACCTTCAGTACTGGGATGCATTTATACCTTGAGTTTTGGGTGTGATTAGATGATTTTATTGACATTAGGAAGGGTCTATGGAGGTCAGATGGTTAATGGTCCAGAGTCTTCACTAGTTTAATCCCCACATAAGTTTCTAAATCCTGTATAAAATCACCAGAATATTTTACCTAGAGTTTTGGATGTGATTAGACATTTTATTTACATTAAGAAGGGTTTATGGAGGTCAGAAGATTAATATGCCACAGTCTTTACTAGTTTAAGCTCCACATTGAGTTTCTGAAGCTGTATAAAATTGCTAATAGTCACCAGAATAAATAGTGAAGGGATGAAAACAACGAAATCACTGACCATTTCTAAACCAATTAACAAGAGTGGCTTTGGTGATGTATCCTTTATCTCTGTCCCTTTGGCTAACTCTATCAGATCTTTATGGAGACTGGTGACTGAGTGGCCTTATTCATTTTTACCTTTTTGTTGCCCTTAGCCAGTTCTTCCCTCTTAGATTAGACTATTTTATTTGCATTAGGAAGGGTTTATGGAGGTCAAAAGATAAACCCTTTCAGTACCATGGTGCATTTCCATATACATTCTGGTGACTATTTGGTGATTTGATACAGCTTCATAGATTCATGTGGGGATGAAAATAGTGGACTGTGGCCATTAATCTTCTGACCTCCAAAGACCCTTTCTAATGTCAATAAAATGGTCTAATCATACACATATCTCATGGTAAAAATGTGTCCCAGTACTGAAGGGATTAATGTCTAGTCTTTACTATCTTAATCCCCCACCGAAGTTTCTGAAGCTGTATAAAATTGCTAAATAGAACCAGAATGAATATGGAAACGTGGCATGGTACTGAAGGAGTTAAAAAAATAATCCAACACTAACAATTTTGGGTTTAATCTTTGCAGGCGAGTCAACATATTTGTGATGCTGTGAGGCGCGGTGTGGCATGTGTGCTACCACTAGGGGGGAAGGTTCTGGCGGCTGCTATGCATGTCCCTGTGTTGTGTGTTGTGCCTGCATGACACCACCACCACCATCACAACCACCATCATCCCACACCCTCCCAGAGCCTTCCCCTCCCACCACCAACACCAACATCACCAACCTCCAACCACCTTCTCTGGGGTACCTGGTGTGTGTGTGTGTGTGTGTGTGTGTGTGTGTGTGTGTGTGTGTGTGTTTTATCTGTTAGTGAATGGTGAGCATTTACTGTGCGGTTTATTTATTTATTCATTGTTTTTTTTCTCTACTTTTTTTCTTTCATTCCTACATGTGAGTGAAATTGAAGCTTTGCAATGATATTAATGATGTTCTTTTATTTAATGTGTATGACAAATGTGGCTTTTAGAGTTCCAAGAGAGAGAGAGAGAGAGAGAGAGAGAGAGAGAATGAATTCTATCACAATCTTAAGGAAAAAAAGCACTAATAAGACAGGAATCGCATTAGTACAGGACAGAATTACAACAATAACGACTCACAATATGACAAAGCATTTATTACACTCACTTACTCGCTCACTCACCCAATAAAAAATAATTTCTTTTTCCCTAACTGATAACAATTCACTTTTTTCAATACCAATAACATTTAATTTCTTCGTTGTCCTTCTTCCTTCTCTGTTTTGCTTGGAGTGGCACATAAACACTGGAACAATTTTTTACTTATTTTCTTTCCTCTTCTTCCCTCTTTGATTTTATTACACTGGCGCACAAACATTGAATATTAGCAATGAACAAAGGAGAAGGTGAAGGTGAAGGTGAAGGTTCTGTCCTGTATCGGCACAAATCCTTATGTTATTTCTCTCTCTCTCTCTCTCTCTCTCTCTCTCTCTCTCTCTCTCTCTCTCTCTCTCTCTCTCTGTTTGGTTGAGAATTGGTGGTGTTATTTTATTTCATCCTTTTTTATTTATTTATTTATTTATTTATTTATTCATTTATTCATTCATTTGTTTATTTATTTTTAATGGTCCGAGAGTGTTACTGTTTTGAGTGTTTGGAATTATGAATCTATTTTTTTACTAAGTTAAAAAAAAGGAGAACGGTGAACTTGTTTTGTTATATATAAGATGTCCCCCACCCCCTTCCCCCTGCCTCCTTCTCCTCTTTCCCCTTTATTTTTCCCTCTTTCCCTCTGTTTCCACTTCTTCTCCCACCCTTTGGTCTCTTTCTCCCTTCCCCCTTCC
Organism: Portunus trituberculatus; assembly: GCF_017591435.1. Classification (NCBI taxonomy): domain Eukaryota; kingdom Metazoa; phylum Arthropoda; class Malacostraca; order Decapoda; family Portunidae; genus Portunus; species Portunus trituberculatus. Next base: position 2,408,287 of record NC_059264.1, on the reverse strand, counting down.
TTCTTTCACCCTTTCCTCTTTTTCCCTCCCCCATTCCCCCTTCCTTCCCTTCCTTCCCCTTTTCCACTTTCTTTTTCCCTCTTCCCCTTCCCTTTCCTTCTTTCCCTTTCCCTCTTTTCCCCTTTCTCCTTCCTCCTTCCCTACCTTCCCTTCTTTCCTTCCTTCTCCCTTCCTCTTTTCTGCCTTCCCTCCTTTCCCTCTTCTCCATTTCCCCTTTCCCCCTTCCCCTCTTCCCCTCTTTCCCCTCTTCCTTTGCCCACACCCCCTCCTCCCCCTCAGAAAAACAACAATGCAGTTCAAGGTATATATAAGTTTATCCCCATAGAATACTTTTTATCAAAAATGCAAAAAAAAAAAAAAAAAATAGTTTGCATGTTTTTTTTTTATGTATGTATGTATGAGTGTGTATGGTTTGTTTTTATTTTTCAATCCTTTTTTTTTTATTTTTTTTTCTTCATTTTTTAAGGTTGATATGGAATGTTGTCTTTATCTTTCTTTCTGGCAAATTTGTCCTTTTAGATGTGTTTTAACCAAAGATAAGATGGGATTCCCTGTGTAATGTTACTGGCAGGAGGTTGGAAAGTGACTTGGGTTTAGATGACAAAGTGACGGAGGAGGAAGGAGAAGTTAAGATATTGCCGTGTGCTGCTCTCCGCGTCTTGTTTGCTGCCAGACACTTAAATTCTGGTGCTGTGATGCTGAGGAGGCTGTGTCTTTGTGTGTGTGTGTGTGTATGTGTATGTGTATGTATATGTGTGTGTGTTTGTTTGAGCATACCTTGTCTAGTATGCTCAGAACTGAAAGAATTGTGAATTTTTTGGGGGAGGCAGTGTGTGTGTGTGTGTGTGTGTGTGTGTGTGTGTGTGTGTGTGTGTTGTTTGAGCATATCTTGCCAAAAATGCTCAGAACAGGAAGAATTGTAAACTTTTTGGAATACACACACACACACACACACACATTCATTATTCTTACTTTTCTTATATCAAAAACTAAATTTATCATACACACACACACACACACACACACATTGACAGCCACACCTCCCTGTCATAAGATCCCAATGCCGCACCTCTGCAAGACACCACCAATAGTTTAAAGAATACCTAAACAAGCAGAGGTGATGGACAGTAGAGAGGAAACACACATTCAAATTAAACACACACAAATTGAAAGCCACACCTCTGTCACATCATTCTAAGGACAAGATTTCAATGCCACACCTCTGCAAAACACTGGCAATAGTTCAAAGTGTACCAAAGCAAGCAGAGGTGACAGACAGAGAGCATTCAAACACTCCAGTCTGTCTTGCGGTTTTAAGAGACGAGAGAGAGACACGGCACAAGTCACACCTCCACAAGACCCCAGCCAATAGTTCAAAGTGTACCAAAACAAACAGAGGTGACAGACAGCAATCAATCACACTCACTCACCCCAGTCTGTCCCGCAGTTTTAAAGACAAGGGAGGGGCACAGCGTATGTCACACCTCCACAAGACCCCGGCGTGCATTCCGAGCATCACGTCGCGGCAACCAATCACTCTTAGACTAATTAAAAGTTCCCGCAAAAAGTGCAGTATGTAGGCTAAGGTACAGGTTAAGTAAGTAAGCGGTGTTAAAAAACGAATCAATTGGTGTTAAGAAGAAAAACTAAAAAAATATATATATAAAACTACTAGGTACTATTTTTTAGAAGGAGGGGGTCTAGCTATACTCTGGACAACTCATGATCTCTTTCCCATAGGTACAATCACATCTAGACATACTATAGAGAACCCTAGCCATTATGTGGAAGGCCTTGTAATGCTAGTTCTGCCCACCCTCGCTCGCTCCTCCACTCAGCACTTTTGTCTCTTCATTCCCTTGGGTGCTAACCAGGAAATGGATGAAGAGAAAATGGTTTGGTATTCTAATGGTCTGGTGTTTGTTTTTCCTTGCCCTTTGTTGTGTGTTGTTTCAGGAAGTGGGTTTAATGTAAAGAAAATTAAATGGTACAGTTTTTTTCTCACTCCATTGGATGCAGAAGAAAAAATGGCTTGGTATTTAAATGGTCTGGTGTATTTTTGGTGTTTTTCCTTGTCTGTCCATGTGTGTTGCTTCAGGAAATTGGTTTAACATAAGGGAAGGAAAATGGTGTGGTCTTCCTTTTTGTCTTTTGTTGGGTGATGTAATAATGGGAAAAACACTCACCAAGCCACCACCACAGGCACCAAGTCACCACCTGAAGCGTACAATACAAGTGCTGAGAGAGTGAAGGCGGGAGGAGGGTGAAGGAGGCTGTAGTAGTAATAGTGTAGGCTGGTAACACGGCAATGCTGAAAGCCTATTTTTATGATTTTTGTCCTAATTGTAGTTGTCGATGCTTTGTGAAAGCTTTTCGTGTGGGGAGGGACCAAGGAACTGCTGCGAAGGAAGGGAGAAAGGAAAAAAAAGGAAGAGAAACTACAAAGTGTTTAAATGTTTTGATTGCATTATGAGATTCAATTTGAGTTGTTTTTAAAATGGCTCTTTGTTTTTTTTATTTATTTATTTGCAGTGAAGGGAAGGAAGCAATTTAAAACATCTAATTCACAGATCATGTTTGGTAGTAAATGTTTTGATTATGTCCCGGCATTTAATTTTGGCTGTTTAAAACTTTTTTTTTTTTTTTTTTTTTTTTTTTCCCTCCCCAGTGAAGGGAAGAAAGCAGTTTGAAGCATCTAATTCACAGATTGCATTCGGTAGCAAATGTTTTGATTACGTCCTGGGATTTTATTTTCGATGTTTTAAAAGTGGATAAAGTTGTGATTTTTATTGATTTATTTTTTACTGTGGGTGTTGTTGTGTGTTAGGCAGTTCCCCCTCCCCTCATTACGGAGCTGAGGCCCGGGCAGGCAGACCACAGCCCCTCAGACCCACACAGACCACCAGTACTGTAAACAACAAACCAAATCTAAACATAGACTTAAAGAATAGAGAAGCTAATCACGTACTAATGTGACTTTAGTACTTTTCTTTATACATCTTTATTCTATTTATCAACATTTGTATCTTTGTGGTAACGGACATTTCCCTTGCTCTACATTCTCTCTTGCGTTAGTGTTGGGCTGGTGCTGTGCCCAGTCTGCCGGCCGGGGGAAGCCCTCCGCTCCACCGCTAGGAGAGTACAAACTACTGTTAGTTGTGGTCACTACTACTGTAAGAACTACATAGTTGTCTTCGTGCATTTCCTCATGTTTGGACACGCGTGGGAGCATTTAGTGAGTGCTGTGTGGCGGGGAGAGCTGATGTGTGTGTGTGTGTGTGTGTGTGTGTGTGTGTGTGTGTGTGTGTGTGTGTGTGTGTGTGTGTGTGTGTGTGTGTGTCTCCCCACCACCTCCACCTGTACAAAGGAAGAACCACCTACATGACCTAACTATCTGTTACGTCTCGCCACCAAACTAACGTGTCTCGGTCTCCGCCTTGGAAAGAAACATATGCAGGTAGAAAATAGAGAAAAAAAGAGGATAGTGTGTGTTTTTTAAAGGAGATAAAAAAGTAATGGACAGATTATAATGTTATTTACTTCTTTAATGAAAAAAAACTAAACAAATAAAAGAAAAAAATATTTATTTATGTACAGTATATATATGTGAAGTTTTTGTCCGTAATTATTGTTATTATGAAGGTTTTTGTTATTGGAAATGGATGAAGTAAAAAACAGCCAGTGTGTGCCTTGAGTGCTTCATTACTGTGAGCCTTAATTGTCAATTGAGAAATGTTAGTGTTGAACGATTCACTCGCTGGTGGAAGCAACACAAAACAAGACTAAGTGAAGCTGTTTGGCCTTTGTTATATTTATGAAGGAAATTGCTGTGTATTATTATTATTATTATTATTATTGTCATTGTCATTATTATTTTTTTATTACCTATTAGTTTTTGCTTCTTAATTTGTTGATGCAATACATTTTTTCTGTTCATTAGTTTGAGATTTTTTTATTTTATTTTATTTTTTATTTATTTTTGCATTGTGTGATGAAATTTTGGGTCTTTTTTTTTTTTTATCTGCTTTTTTTTAATGAATTTAGGATGTACACATTTGTTTCTTTCAGCCCAAGGAATCACTGGCTACATTTCAATATGAGGTGAATTGCTCTGCTTATTTGCCTACAACTCTACATTTTTCCTCTTCAGGTTTTATGTTTAAAGATTGAATAGAAAGGGATAAAGTGGAAATAATGATAACTATTTATAACTTGTCAAGTGTCTTTATGCATTTACTTAATGTAATATTTTTAGTTGAAATGTGAATGGAAAGTTTTGATACAACACAGCCACAAAGTGAGAGAAAAAATATTACAATTTTACCAAGCATTTTTATTTTCATCCTGAGAGAGAGAGAGAGAGAGAGAGAGAGAGAGAGAGAGTGTGTGTTTGTATGCAATGTTACATAGTTGTACGACCATTTGTTTTAAGAGAGAGAGAGAGAGTGTGTTTGTATGCAATGTTACATAATTGCATGACCATTTGTTGTAAGAGAGAGAGAGAGTGTTTGTATGCAATGTTACATAGTTGTACGACCATTTGTTTTAAGAGAGAGAGACCTTTATGAATCCTGAACAAGACACAGACCAGGCATGATAACTGAATAAAAAGCAGACAAGTGAAGTCATTGTTTTGTCCTAGAACTCTCTCTCCCTGTCCCCATCTGGTCCCTCCCCTTCCATGCCCTGCCCCAACTTGCTCATAGTGCATTCTTCCTCCCACACTCCCTCCCTCCTGCTGCTCATACTCCTCTAATCTCTTCCCTTTATGCTACCTTCTTCTTCATCTTCTTCTTCTTTGGACCTGTGTCGCTTGGAATCGCCTCTCCTTCTTTCACCGTCTGCAAAGTTTGTTTCTTATTGACCAACTCTCGACTAAGAATATTTTCACGTGGCCAACATTTTATTATTGTCTTTGTTTCCAGTCAGTCCTAGTACTGTTATGCCTCTGTCTTCCCCCACTTTTCTCTCCTCTCATGCTTCCCTACCTATGATATTTGCTACCTGAGTGTCCAGTGCTTTTCTTTGCATTCTGTACTTGTCACACTTTACTCTCTTCCTTCTCTTCTGATGTTTTTCTTTCTCTTTTCTGCTTATATGTTTTATTTTCACACAGGTGTAATTAAGCTGCCTCAGAAGTCATATCCCTCATCAGTAAGTAAGTGCTTCCATCCAGTAAGATTTGGGGTTGAGTATGAAGGCACTTGGTCCATTGCCTGGCGGGGTGTGAAGGGGTGGAGTGGCCTTTGCAGCTGGCACTCCTTCAGATGTGACCAGCCATGTGTCCTCGTGTGGGAAGGAGGATGTGTGTTTGTGTGTGTATATAATTTCAGAAGAAAGGAGAAAATGTGTGTGTGTGTGTGCGTGCGTGCTACCGTGTGTGTGTGAACTCAACATAATGACAAGAACAACGATAATAAACCACTTTTTAAATAATAGTAACAACAACAATAATACCAACACTAACAACACCAACAACAAAAATACTACTAATAAGAAAATAACAAAATAATTCAAGGAAACCAGGAAACACAACAGCTAACAATGATAACGTGAAACATGGCAAAACAAACCGCGGAGTAAATGAAACGCGGCAAGCTCTCACCCTAGACTTTTGACGACTCGGGGAGAGACCGTCACAAGGGAACACAAAGGAAGACCGCACGCCGCTTCTCTAAAACCCACATCCTCTTGCTTCTAGTTATCTTAATGGGCTAATATAGAGTGCGGTAGTTTGGATAGTAATGGTTAAGATCTCTCCCCGTCTACCTGTTATCACTTAAGCTTGGTTAGAGCCAGAAAAAAAAAATTGGAATTATATATAGAAATTTGTACAGTTGTTTGATAATATGCGTTGATTTGGTTTATTCTGGCCTTTGTTGTTGTTGTTGTTGTTCATTATTACTGTATTATTATTATTATTATTATTATTATTATTATTATTATTATTATTATTATTGTTATCATTAATATTATTACTACTATTATTATTTTTATTATTACTATTATTACTATTACTATTATTATTACTATTATTATTATTATTATTATTATTATTATTATTATTATTATTATCATTATTGTTATTATTATTATTATTATTATTATTATTATTATTATTATTATTATTATTACCACCACCACCACCACCACCACCACCACCACCCCCACCACTACTACTACTATTACTACCACCACCACTACTACTACTACTACTACTACTACTACTACTACTACTACTACTACTACTACTACTACTACTACTACTACTACTACTGCTACTACTACCTTCACCACCACGTGCAAAACCAGCTAGGTCAAGGCCGCTATCACAACCTCTCTCATACACCACCATCACCACCACCACCGCCAGGGAGGACAAGGGGCCCATGCATAATGAGCCTCGATATATGAACAACTCTCTCTCTCTCTCTCTCTCTCTCTCTCTCTCTCTCTCTCTCTCTCTCTCTCTCTCTCTCTCTCTCTCTCTCGTATATTAAGGAGCTGGTGGTTATAGTGGTGCTTGTCGTGGTAAAGAAAAAACAATGAAAAATTAATAAAAAATAAAATAAATAATAATAATAATAATAACAACAACACTTGATACTGCCATAAAGTAGTAAAAACCAGATAAATTGATAAATAGATAAATAAAAGCTGAAATAAGAAAGAGAGAGAGAGAGAGAGAGGGGTGACCTGAATAATTAATATGGCGTTGAATACACAAAGGAATCACATAGTAAGAGGTGACAAGGCTAAGAATAGCCTCGTCTTCATTCCTTGCCTTGCTTGTCCCCAGCTGTTCTGCGCCAACTGTCAGGGTTCTTTTTGATCCTTGAAAACCCAATTACTTTCACTAGAGGCCTGTCAAACTCTTGGATTATTCCTAGAGACATGAAAACACCAATAAAGATTCCAATATCTTCCACTAGAGCCTTTTTAAACTCTTAGACTCTCACTAGAATTATGAAAACGCTATGAAAGCTCCCAATATCTTCCACTGCAGCCTGTGAATTTCTTAAATTATGCCTAGAAACATGGAAATTGCCTTGAAAACCTGAATATCTTTCACTAGAGCCTTTTCAAACTCTTAAATTATCCCTAATATTATGAAAACACCCTTGAAAACCCCGATATAACTTTCACTACAGCCTGTGACACTCTTAAATTATCCCTAAATTATGAAAATGCACTTAGAAACCCCTGATTACTTTCATTAGAGCCTTTTCAAACCCTTAAACTATCTCTACAATCATGAAAATACTCTTTAAAACCCCAATATCTTTCACTAGAGCCTGTCAAACTTTTAGAAACCACGCTAACTTCAACTAGCGCCTGTATAAAGCAGACACAATGCACGGGAGAGCTTGTGAATGCAACTTGCCATCCTGAAGTCGTGTGTGTGTGTGTGTGTGTGTGTGTGTGTGCGTGTACTGCCACTACCAGGCACCAATCCTCTTTGTATGCGCTGATGCTTACCACCTGTGTGTGTGTGTGTGTGTGTGTGTGTGAGTGTGTTCACCTTGGAGAATCATTGAGAGCTTCTGAATCAATATAAAGGTGTTCTTGTTTCTCTTTTGTACGTTTATGCGTAAGTGTTACGAATCATGTTTTTTTTTTTTTCATGCAAGGAGAGAAGGTGGCCAAGGGCAACAAAAAAAAAAAAATAAATAAATAAAAAGGCCCACTTGATTGCCAGTTTCCTTAAAGAACAGTATAGTCAGCCAATGTCTTGCTGTTATTGTATTGTTTTCTTGTATTTTGGTTGTAGTGTTGACTGTTGGTGTTTTGTGGTCCTGTGGCGTGTTAGGAATGCAGGGGGTGGTGGTGGAGAGGAGGCAAAAAAATAGGAAGGAATAGGAGAAAAAGATGGAAAGAAGAGATTGGGAAAGGGAGAAGATTGATTGATTGATAACTTCATTGTTGTAATAGTGTATATAACAAGGGAGGAGGTCGGGTCATGTCGACCACCCCCTAAACATGGGGCAAGAGAAGAGAGGGAGGAGGAGAAACAACATCAGTAACAACGTAAACAACAATAGCAACAACAACAACAACAATAGCAACAGCAACAACAACAACAACAACAACAACAACAACAACAACAACAACAATAATAATGAGCAAAAACAAGGCCACGAAAAAAATAGAAAAAAGGAAAAGAAACAAGATTGATCACTAAAATGAAAATAAATATAAAAAAGAAAAGAAACGAGAGAAACTAAAAACAACAACAACAACAACAAGAACAACATTACCATGAAATAAAAGATACCGGAAGACTAAAAGCAGAGTAGAACAAGTGAAGGCTGAGGCAGAGAGGAGCGTGAGGAAGGAGGGTAGTGGGAGAGGGGAGGGAGAGGAAGAAGGGAGAGAGAGGAGAAGGTGAGGGGAGGACCTTACCCGGACCTAACAAACCTTCGATACAGGAGCGGGAAGACGATTGAATGTGACATGAAGACTCAAATTCCTCCTCCTCCTCCTCTTCTCCTCCTCCTCCCCCCTTTCCTCTCCTCTTCTCAAAACCTTAACACTGTATAACCTTCAACTAAAGACTATAAACCAAAGTGAGAATAATTGAGTGTCATTATTTTTTTCCTCTTCCATCCTCCTCCTCCTCCTCCTCCTCCTCCTCCTTTCCTCCTCGTCCTCCTCCTCCTCCTTCTCCTCCTCGTCCTCCTCCTCCTCCTCCTCCTTTTCTCAAAACCTTAAAACTATATAACCTTCAACTTGAGGGAGTAAACCAGAGTGAGGATAGTTGAGAGTTGTTCTTTTGTTCCGCCCCTCCTCTTCTATTCACCTCCTCCTCCTAGTCTCCTTTTCCTCCTCTTCTTAAAACCTTCGTCTCGTCTCCTATCCCCCTCCTCTCCTATTTTCCTCCTCCTCCTTTTCCTCTTCTCTTCTTAAAACCTTCATCTCCTCTCCCATCGCCTCCTCTCCTATTCTCCTCTTCCTCTTCCTCCTTCTCCTCCTCTCCTCTCCTCTCCTCTTCTCAAAACCTTCATAAAACTGTAACCTTCAAGTAGAGTGTATAAACCAAAGTGAGAGCAGCTGAGAGAGTCTTTATTCGGTTCCCTCCTCTCTTATCGCCTCCTCTCCTATTCTCCTCCTCCTCCTCCTCCTCCCTCCTCCTCCTCCTCTCCTCCAAAACCTTAAAACTATAAAATCTTCAACTAGAGACTATAAACCAGACTGAGAGTAGCTGAGTCATTATTTTGTCCCCTCCTCTTCTATCGCCTCTGTGTGTGTGTGTGTGTGTGTGTTACTTTCTATCATCTGCATTTACAGTCACGTCCAAAGCTTCCAGGGTCGCCTCTCCTTTCTTTATTTCCTGATACTGTCCTTACATAGACTCATAATGCTTTGAGGGACGAATGAATGATACAAATGTTTGTGTATATAGTGAAGATAGGAACTTGGCGGTAACAAATTTCCTTAGGGTCTAAATGAAGGTGTATTTTGAAACGCTTCGCTCTCTCTCTCTCTCTATCTCTCTCGCCACGACTGTTTTCCAAGGCCACATAGATGAATAGCTGGGTTCTCAAGACTGTTTCTCCGGTTGGTAATGTAGGGATGGTTTTAATCTGTGACTTGAGTAGTGGAAAATGCAATTGGTACCTCGTGTCACTGCAGCTAAACCCTTTTGTAGCTCGTGTTGGTGCAGCGCGGAAGTGTTTCAGGCAGAGGATGTTGAATGTTTTGCTTTTTGCCTTTTGTGTTTCTCTTCTTCGGTGTCTCCCTTCCTTCCATTCTCTACCTTTCCTCCGGCCTCTTCTCCTTTCCTCTCCTTTCTCTCTCTATCTTTCTTCTCTACTTTTCATCTTCTGATCTTTTCTACCCCTTTTTTACATCTTAGTACCTCTTTATCTCCCTTTCGTCTTTCCTCTCTCCCTCTTCTCTGATATCATGTACGTTTAAGCTTTTTTTCCCTCTCCATCTCATCTTCCTCATCTTCCTTACCTTCTTTTTACCATTCATTGCATCCTTCCTACCTCCATACCTCCCGTCTTTCTTCTCTTCTCTCTCTTCTGTATCATCACGTATACGTTCATGCTTTTTCTTTCTCTCTACCTCTCTTCCTCTCTCCCTACCTCCTATTATACCATTTCTCACATTCTCTCTTCTTCCCTTCCATCCTCGCCACCTCTTTACCTCCTTCCCTTCTTTCCTTTCTCCAGTTTTCCTTGCTATCACGTATGTTCAAGCTTTTTTTTCACTCTTTCTCTACCTTTCATCTTTACCTTCTTTTCTATCACTTCTCAAATCCTTACTGCCTCTCTCCGTCCCTCCCGTCTGTTTTTCTGCCACCAGTTACAGATTCAGACCTTTTCCTTTTCTCTACCTCTCTTTCTTTCTATTTTTCATCTTCCTTACTTCCTTTTCTATCATTTATTGCATCCTTACCACCTCTGTACTTCCCTTCCGTCCTTCCTCTCTTCCATCGTTTCTTTCTCTCTACCTCTCTTCCTCTTTACTTCCTTATCCTCCTTATTTCCTTTTTTTTCTATCATTTCTCACATCCTTACCACTTCTCTTCCTGCCTCCCGTCCTTCTGTCTTCCATCACGTACGAATTCATGCCACCTCTCGTCCTTGGCACTTGAAGACACGGAGATATCCCCTTCCCACGCATTCAGCACCCTTGACATGCTCTAGATACACTTTCCTGAAGACGAGGCTAAGGAAGTCAGGCAGAGAGAGGGTCAGAGAGGAGAGAGTAGTTATAAAAGTGAGTAAACCCGCGTGTGTTTGCAGTGGCTGTTTGTCTGTCGAGGCAGCCATGGGAACGAAAGACTTGGTACGTAGTGTTGTGTGTAGGGTGGTGGGGACGGGGAGGTTGTGGGGGGTAATGGGGGTTGATTAATGGTTGTGTTGGGGGCAAGGAGTGGAGGGGAGATGTGTTAGGTTAGATTAGATTTATAATTTTTTTGTTTTCTATTGTTTTTCCATTTTTTCTTCTTTTTGTATTTTTCAGTTTTTTTTTTCATTCTTTTATTCTTTTTCCTGTTTCTTTTTCTCTTTCTTTTGATTTTTTTTTGTGTGTGTGTTTTTCCTTGATTTCTTCACCTGTTCTGTTCTTTTTCCTCTTTATCTTCCTTTCTTTACCATTCTTCCACAATTCTTTCTTCCTTCTTCCACTCTCCATTTTCTTCTGTATCTCCTATTCATCTCCATCTGTTTCTGTCACTTTTATCTTCCTTTCCACCTTCCTTTCTTTGCTATTTTATCACCACTTCTTCCCTTCCTTCACTCTCTATCTTCCTATCTCCTATTCTTCATCTGTATCTTCCTCTCTATCTTCCTTTCTTTGCTGTTCTTTCACGATTTCTTCTCTCTTTCACTCTCTATCATCCTTTCTATCTCCTATTCTCCATCTTCCTTCACTGTCTTTCTTCTCGATCTTCTATTCTTCTCCGTCTATCTCTTGCATCTTCCTTTCCATCTTTTTTCTGTCTCTCGTATCTTCATTTCTTTATCCTATTACTATTTCTTCCCTCTCTTCACTGCCTCTCGATCTCCTTCCCTCTGGTTCACTGTTGCCAATTCACAGACATGTCTCTTACATCTCTCCGTCCTCGTCCTTCTCGTCCTCGTGAGGGTCTCGACTGCATTCCCTGAGCACGCCCACGCCCACGACCACTCAAGCCACGACCATGCAGACCTCACCCTTGCAGGATATAACTACGACCCCCCGGCTGTGACCTACCACCCTCCATACACAACTACGACCACAGAGAAGCCGTACCATGGGTATAACTACGACCCCCCTGCTGTCACCTACCACCCCCCACATACGACTACGACCACAGAGAAGCCGTACCACGGGTATAACTACGACCCTCCTGCTGTGACCTACCACCCCCCATACACAACTACGACCACAGAGAAGCCGTACCACGGGTATAACTACGACCCTCCTGCTGTCACCTACCACCCCCCACATACGACTACGACCACAGAGAAACCAGACCATGGGTATAACTACGACCCTCCTGCTGTGACCTACCACCCCCCATACACGACTACGACCACAGAGAAACCAGACCATGGGTATAACTACGACCCCCCTGCTGTCACCTACCACCCCCCACATACGACTACGACCACAGAGAAACCAGACCATGGGTATAACTACGACCCCCCTGCTGTCACCTACCACCCCCCACATACGACTACGACCACAGAGAAACCAGACCATGGGTATAACTACGACCCCCCTGCTGTCACCTACCACCCCCCACATACGACTACGACCACAGAGAAACCAGACCATGGGTATAACTACGACCCCTGCTGTCACCTATCACCCCCACATACGACTACGACCACAGAGAAACCAGACCATGGGTATAACTACGACCCCCCTGCTGTCACCTACCACCCCCCACATACAACTACGACCACAGAGAAACCAGACCATGGGTATAACTACGACCCCCCTGCTGTCACCTACCACCCCCCACATACGACTACGACCACAGAGAAACCAGACCATGGGTATAACTACGACCCTCCTGCTGTCACCTACCACCCCCCACACACGACCACGGAGGCTGAGGAACCTGGGTACATCTACGACCCCCCAGAACACAGCTACGACTACGAGCCAGAGGTGAGTTAAAACAGTAACACAATATACAGAAAAAAATACTCAGATTTTTTTTAACACCCATAGACTATTAGATCCCCTTCATAGATCATTTTCCCACCTCATTTGAACCCACAAACCACAAACACTAACACAATATACAGAAAACACGTAAAGATTCGTTTCAATCACCTCTAAACACCCTAGCGTGATTTGAGTTCAAGAGCCTAACCTAACCTAACCTAAATTAACTTAACCTAACCCACAAACACAGTAAAACACATGAAGACTCTTTTTACACCCCTCTGAACAGCCTGGCGTGATCGGAGAGTTCGAGAGCAACTACAACGTGAAGGACGAAACAGCTGGCTTGGATTTCGGACACGACCAGACGGCGGAAGGAAAGGAGATGAACGGGGTGTACCATGTCCTCCTTCCTGACGGCACCAAGCAGACTGTGACCTATCACGTGGACAAGGAGAGTGGATACGTGGCCCATGTGACGTATGAGCAAGATGTTAGCTACAAGCCCCCCACGCCGCCTGACAGCCTGTATGAGCCTCCAGTGCTTGTTGAAGACTCGCCTCCGTCCCCTCCAGTTCTTATCGAGGAGCCTGTTCTTGATTTGCGGAGTATCTTCTAGAAATATTGTGTTAGACTAGACAGCAAAGACGGATTGGGTGTTGGCACAGTATGGAAGTACCTGGCAACTAAATCGATTCTTAGACGTCATAACCTACAAAGCGACACAAAGCGACATAGGTTAAAGGAAGAAGAAGAAGAAGAAGAAGAAGAAGAAAAGGGACAGAGTGATGGACAGACAGCAGTTGACTTGTTCATCCCCCAGCTTGTGTTCTGATGATGAGAATGCAACGCTGGGTGGTTCTGTGTCGCTCTGAAATCACACAATATTCTCGCTCGAAACACTTCTGCATTGCACCGCCACTACTTCCAAAAAGGCTCGAGATGAAGTGACGCGGGTTCTCAAGCGTGTTTTTTTTTTTTACAGTTTTAGTGAGAGATTAACGAGATTTCTCTACACTATTAGCTGGAAATACTCTTGAGAACCTGGATAGTCATGTCTGTAGCCTTCGAAAATGGTCGTGGTGAGAGAGCGAAGCGTTTATGAATACAGCTGTGTGTGTGTCCATTTCGGCTTTCAGAAGGAGGATGTATTAAAAAAAAAATAATGATAAGTTCATCAGCTATGGAAGATGATTCAGCAAGTATACGAGTCTAGTCAGGCTATGTCCCCCAGTTGGCAACACGAGCTAGAGATCTTTGTGTGTGTCTTCCTGTTTTTTCTGTTCCTCATTTCTCCTCCTGGCGGGTCCTTCATTCGTGTCACTCAACATCCGTCACTAAAACTCTAAAGCTCAACCTTAATTTTAAACTAAGACACAAAAAAAAACTATTGTTACCTTTAAGTTCAGATCAAATCGTGCCTTTTGTATATTTCCTCAGCATTTTACTCTTCTCCCTCCCTCCCTCCCTTCCTTGTCACGCCCACCACTCCCTTGTTTGTCATCTCTAAGCTCAGATAAATCGTGTCTTTTGTACGTACATCTCCTTAGCATTTCACTGTTCCCCTCTCTCTCTCTCCTTTGCCTTGTCACGCCCACCACTCCCTTACTAGTACCTCCAAGTTCCTCTGATAAAACGTACGTGTCTTTTTCAACTCCTTTGTACATTTTCATCAGCATTTTACTCTTCCCTCCCTCCCTCCCTCCCTTCCTTCGTCTTGTCTCACCCACCACTCCCGCCACGATACGCTACTAAACCACTAAACACTAGACTTAAAATGCATCAGAATGAAAACCCTGTGTCATCTTTATTATCCTTCAACACACGGCCATGCTCAGATCCCCGCCAAGCACACAAGACTTTAAGCAACACTGAAACAAAACAAACCTTCTAAATTCTGAAACACTTCCGCGCCACACCTCCACTACTTCCCAAAGGCTCTAGTTGAAGTTACTTTGTTTTCTAAGAGTGATGTTGTGGTTTTAGTGACAGATAAACAAGATTTCTACATTTTAGCTGGAGAAAGTCATGAGAACCCGTCTAATCCTCTCTGTAGTTTGGTTAGGTTAGGTTAAAATTATAGTGGTGATGTTCCACTTTTTTAAGGATGTTTTTACGAATCTACTGACAGATGAACAGGATTTCTAGATTTTAGCAGCAGAGACAGTCTTAAAACCCTGTTTATTATTCCTGTAGCCTTTGAAAATAGTCGTGGTGATTCTATGCGTTTTTTTAAGAATGTTTTTACGATTCTACTGACAGACGAACAATATTTCTTCATTCTAGCAGGAGAAAGTCTTGAAAATCTTGTTAGTCATCTCTATGGGCTTTGAAAATAGTCGTGATGATGTTACACGGGTTTTAAGAATAGTTTTACGGTTCTAGTGACATGACCAAGATTTCTACATATTAGTTGGAGAAACAGTCTTGAAAACCTTGTTAGTCATCTCTGTGGGCTTTGAAAATAGTTGCAGTGATGTACTGTTTTTTTAAGGATGTTTTTACGATTCTACCGACAGATGAACAGGATTTCCACATTTTAGCAGCAGAAACAGTCTTGAGAACCTTGGTAGTCATCTCTGTGGGCTTTGAAAATAGTCATAGTGATGTCGTAAGTATGTTTTTACGGTTTTAGTGACAGATGACCAAGATTTACACATATTAGCTGGAGAACAGTCTTGAGAACCCGGCTCACTCTATTCTAGGGAGAGGACATTAGAGAGGTACTTGATAAACTTCCCACGTACAGCACAGCACGGCTACTGAAGTGAAAAGTGGTCGATAGCATTGCGCAAAACACTGAAGAGGAATGCGGGATGAAGGAAGAAGGAAAGAATGAATAAAAGAAGGAAAGAAAATGAGGAAGAAGAAAAGTAACAATGAATTAAGACAACAAAGAAAGACAAGAGGAGAATGAATAAATAAAAGAAACAGAAGGAAAATAATAGTAGGAAAATAAAGATGAAGATTCAGAGAGAGAGAGAGAGAGAGAGAGAGAGAGAGAACAATGGGATACTGACTCCCCCACCACACACACACACACACACACACGCTCAACTCACAATCAAGAGGCCCGGGTTCAAGTCCCGGTAAGCGGCGAGGCAAATGGGCGCGGCTCTTAATGTGTGGGGTGTGTTCACTTAGCAGTAAATAGGTAGGGGATGTAACTGGAGGGGTTGTGGCCTCGCTTTCCCGGTGTGTGTTGTGTGTTGATGTGGTCTCAGTCCTACCCGAAGATCGGTCTATGAGCTCTGAGCTCGCTCCTTAATGGGGAAGACTGGCTGGGTGACCAGCAGGCGACCGAGGTGAATTATACACACACACACACACACACACACACACACACACACACACACACACACACACACACACACACACACACACACACACACCAAACGACAATTATTCTTAACACTTTCAACGACAATTTTTTCCTCCTTCTTTCTTTCTCTTCTCGGCTCATCTAAGAATCGTTGTCATGTAGGCCATTCACCTTCACCGGCGTGGCCTCCGTCAGGTATCTGGCCTGGGCAACATGGGGTGTCAGGCGCCGCCATGCACCGCCACACACCGCCACGGACCGCCATCTGCATAGCGAAGTAGTTAGTGTCTCCATTTGACTGTCTGAAGGTTCTCGTTTTTCAACACCGTCCTAGCAACACCAGTACTTTCAAAAGGGTCTGGTTGAGATTGCACGTATTTTCAATGTTGTTTTTAACCCCTTCAGTACCATGACGCGTTTCCATATCCATTCTGCTTACTATTTCACCAACTTATGTGGGGATTAAAATAGTGAAGACTCTGGCTATTAATCTTCTGACCTCCATAGACCCTTCCTAATGCAAATAAAATTGTCTAATCATACAAAAACTCATCGTAAAAAATGTGTCCCAGTACTGAAAGGGTTAATGGTTCTAGTGACAGATTGATGAGGTTTCCGTGTTATTGATAGATGAAATAGTTTTAAGAATGTAGCTTATCCTCTCTGTGGCCTTTGAAAGTAGTCGTGGTGGAGTGACACAGGTTTTTAAGGATATTTTAAAAGGATGTTTCTATAAGGATGTTTTAGTAATCGTGGTGGAGTGACACAGGTTTTTAAGGATGTTTTTAAAGGATATTTTAAAAAGGATGTTTCTATAAGGATGTTTTTGTAGTCGTGGTGGAGTGACACAGGTTTTTAAGGATGTTTTTGTAGTCGTGGTGGAGTGACTCAGGTTTTTAAGGATGTTTTAAAAGGATGTTTCTCTAAGGATGTTTTTTTTTTTATAGTCGTGGTGAAGGTAAGGATGTTTTTAAGAGGATGTTTCTATAAGTTTTTTTTTTTTTTCGTGGTGGAGTTACACGTGTTTATATGGATGTTTTAAAAGGATGTTTCTCTAAGTATGTTTTTTTAGTCGTGGTGAAGTTACACGAATTTTGAAGGATGTTTTTAAAAGGATGTTTCTATAAGGATGTTTTTTTTCTAAATCATGCTGGAGTTACACTAATTTACAAGGATGTTTATTTACGGTTCTAGTCAAAGATAAACAATAATTTGGACACTTTACGCAAGGCCCCTTTAAGACTAGCACAAGAATCCTGAACACATCCTTGAAAACCTGAGTCATTTCCACCACAGAGCGATCATAAACAGTCACCAGAATGTAGGAAGTACTTAAGAAACCCACCAACTCCAACCAGAACTTGTTACACTGCTACCACAACCATAAACATACACCTTTGAATACCTTTGAACTTCCACTAGAATCTCACCACAGTCTCTCAATCCCTTCAGTTACCATGACGCGCTTTTATGTTCCTTCTGGTGACTATTTGGCGATTTCATAGAGCTTCAGAAACTTATGTAGGGAATAAAATAGTGGAGATTCTGCCCATTAATCTTCTGATCTCCATAGACCCTTCCTAATGTAAGTAAAATCGTTTAATCATACCCAAACTCAAGGTAAAAATGTTTCGCAGTACTGAAGGGGTTAAACTATCACCAGAATATAAGAAGCACTTGAAAAACCCACCACCTCCAACCAGAACCTGTTAAACTGTTACCACAACCATAAAAACACACATTTCCAAGTTTTTAACACCACAGTAACTTCCACAAGAGTTCAACACAGCCTCATAAACTACCACTAGAATGTAGGAAGCACTTGAGAAACCAATCAATTCCCGCCAGAACTTGTTAAACTGCTACCACAACCATAAAAACACACATTTCCAAGTTTTTAACACCACAGCAGCTTCCACAAGAGTTCAACACAGCCTCATAAACTACCACTAGAATGTAGGAAGCACTTGAGAAACCAATCAATTCCCGCCAGAACTTGTTAAACTGCTACCAGAACCATAAAAAAAAGCACATATGAACACCACACTAACTTCCACTAGAGCCTACAAACTTATAGAGGTAGAAACTTAGCAATATATTTGAGAGTGTATTTTGTTGGGTACAGTATATTTGACTTTCAACACCTCTCTCTCTCTCTCTCTCTCTCTCTCTCTCTCTGGTAAAGACAATGGAGGAGGAAAATTTTAAGTTTCGTTTTTTTTTTTTTTTATTGTTCTTGGTTAAGTATTAGTTTATTTATATATCAGTGGTCACTCGTATCTTCGTTTTCTTTGAGTGGGTTCACGTAAGGGTGACTTAAAGAGATGAATGGGTAAACCAGCGCTTGTTCTTTGATGTTAAATTGAACAGGATAAAGATGAAGCCTTCGTGTGTGTGTGTGTGTGTGTGTGTGTGTGTGTGTGTGTGTGTGTGTGTGTGTGTGTGTGTGTGTGTGTGTACTGTATAGAGGACGAAGAAAAAATGACGATATACTTTCGCCGAATCTGTTTTAATAATGTATAATATCATGGTGTTCTTCAGAGATATACATGAAAAATACAGATAAAAAACAAACAGACAAACAAACAAGGGAAAACTTCAAATGAAATAAACAGAACAGGAACAAAACAACAACAAATTGAACTAACTAGTAAAACATATACAAACAAACAAACAAACAAAGAGTAACAATCCAGATGAAACCACATATAAACATTTTTCACAACAAACAATTAAACAAGATGATTTGTAAGGCACCAAAACAGTCACCAATGCAATGAACAACAAAGGGATCACAACTACTAGCTATACGATAAATGGTGACAGTGTTTTGGCTACCGTGAACACTTTCTCTAATATTTGTATCTTAAAAAACTCAACCAAAATGAAATCAAAGTGAGTAACGGGACTGTCAACGCACGCACACACACACACACACACACACACACACACTTGTTATTGTCTGCGTGTGGTGTGTGGTAAGGTGTAAGGTGTGTGTGAAGGTGGTTGTTTCCCCTTTACTATTCCAGCGGCTCAGAAATGCAGCTCAATCAAGCCGAAGAGTTTGGTGTGGTGAATCGCTTTATACTTCTCATCACGACTATTTTCAAAGGCCACAGGGAAGAGTGGCCAGGTTCTCAAGAGTGTTTGTCCTATTCATCATGTAGAAATGTGGTTAGTCTTTCACTGGAACCCTAAAGACACCCTGGAAAACCCGCGTCATTTCAACTACAGTCTTGGAATGAAGGTGTGTAGTGGAGGTGTTTCAGAGTGCTGTCCGATGTTTGGGTTCTGTCACGGCAGTTTCCGGTTTGTGGGAGATAACATTAAATTTTGTAGTCCTTGGCAGTGATTTGTGAGGCTGGTATAGCTGGGATGTGACTCTTTGCGCGTTTTCCACTAGTACTTGTTGAATGAAGGAGGGACAGAAGGGTGTTTTGGTATTCCACTTCATTTAGGCTATGATTCTTTCGCTTACAGAGAGTTAGGCGTGGTCTTGAGCGTCCTCGTCGTGGTGGAAGGCTAAGGCAGACTCCATATTGAATACACGGCTTGTTATTGGATCAGTGAGATTAAAAAGCTTTGGGTCTGGTTAGTGCGTGGATGAGTGACCGCCGCCTCCTGCTCGTGGTGATGGACAGGGAAGGAATTAGTGGTGTGTTGACTAATGGCGGCTAAAACTCCCATGATCCTCCTCCTCCTCCTCCTCGTGGGCAGTGTCGTGAGTGGAGGGAATCTCAGGCTCCGGCTCAGGGAAGGATGGTAGGAAGGAGTGGCTCGGGGCCTCAGTCACTGAAGAGAACTCTGTATCCTCGTGCTGGGAGTCCTCGGCCTCGTGGTTTTCTGTTACAGCGTCCTCGTGGGCGGACAGCGGGACCTCGTGTTCCGCAGCTAGTTCGTGGTGCGGGGAGGCGTGTTTAAGGCCGTCGAAGGTAGAGGAGTGGCCCTGGTCGTCATCGTGGGAGAAGGGAAGTTTCCCGGCGTTTGTCTCATATGCTGTCTCGACATAATCTACGACTAAACCACCATCATCGAAGGAGGGATACTCAGGTTCCCCGTAGGTTGGGACGTGGTGTGAATAATCGTCGATGGGATAATCGCCAGGTTCCTCGCCCTTGTAGCCACCGCTGCTGTAGAAGTAACGGTCAGCCACAGGAGCAGCCGCCACGAAGCCCACCAGCAGCACCCCGGCGAGGAAGACCTGAAGAAGACGATGGAGGTGTGGTGAAGGAACAGAGAGAGAGAGAGAGAGAGAGTGGGCGATTCAGATAACACAGCACTCTAGACAAAACTACACACACACACACACACACACACACACACACACCGCGTAGTGTAGTGGTAGCAGGCTCGACTCACAATCGAGAGGTCCGGGTTCGAATCCCGGTAAGCGGCGAGGCAGATGGGAAGTCTCTTAATGTGTGGCCCCTGTTCATAGTACGTAGTATTATCCCAGTAAATAGGTAGGGATGTAACTGGAGGGGTTGTGGCCTCGCTTTCCCGGTGTGTGGAGTGTGTTGTGGTCTCAGTCCTACCCAAAGATCTGTCTATGAGCTCTGAGCTCGCTCCGTAATGGGAAGACTGGCTGGATGACCAGCAGACGACCGAGGTGAATCACACACACACACACACACACACACACACACACACACACACACACACACACCTGAATGAGAGAAGCCATCTGGACACTCTTTAGTTGACGATATGCGCCTCCACCACGCCTGCTTGTCTCTTTATACCCGTGGGTGGTGTGGGCGTGGGAGCAGCGTGGGCGGGGGTGTGGTGGGGTTAGATGGGACAAAAGACAGTCAGGGGGCGTGCAGGAACCTGACGGCCTACTACCTAGAGCTGGATAGAGGCGGGTATTGCTGTCTCGCCTCCCTAATGCCCGTCCTGTCCTGTGTCTATGACTGTTCCGGGGGAGGGGCTGAAGAAAACGGGAACTAGATGCTAAACTTAACCTCTTCAGTACTGGAACGCATTTTTACCACGAGTTTTGTGTACGATTAGATGATTTTACTTACATTAGAAGGGTCTATGGAGGCCAGAACATTAATGGCCAGAATCTTCACTATTTTAATCTGAAGCTGTATTAAACCACAAAATAGTAAAAAGAATGAATATGATAACATGTCATGGTTTAAGTTTGTATTCTGAAACGCTTTACTCTCTTGCCATCACTGCTTCCAAAGACTCTACTTGAAGGTATCCGTGTTTTTAAGCGTATTTTTTTGTTTCTAATGGTAGACTGGCAAGATTTCTAGATTGTTATAAGGAGAGACTGTCTTCAAAATCCGGCTAGTCGTCTCTGTGGCCTTGGAGAACTGTCGTGGTGAGAGAGCAAGGCCTTTCAGAACACAAGCATAAGGAGGGTAAACTGAGGATTTGGCAACACTGCCTGGGACGGTCGGGGGAAGAGGGAAGGGATTCATTGGTAGGGTGGTGGTTGTGGTGGTGATGGTGGTGGAGTGTGAGGGTGGACAGGGGAGGAAGGTCTGTAATCTGAAACACCTACACTTCACTGTTTTCAAAGGCTTTAAATGAAGTTATGGAAGTCTTTAAGTGTGTTTCGTCATATCTTTAGTTTGGACAAGCTGTTCTGGAAGGTGCTGAAGGCTGCCGGTGGAGTTTTTCATGGTTCTAGGGATAATTTATCTGAGATTCTGCTTCATGAGTCCCTTGAAGAGAAGCCTTGATATGTCTTGTCAAAAATGGCCTCTACATGAATTTTTACTTTAGTTTCAATAAACTGTTCTGGAAGGTGGTGGAAGTTGCTAAGGAAGTTTTTCGTAGTTGCAGCGATAGATTGACAAAGACATGACAAGATAAGATAAGATATACTTTACTATCAAATTGCATATCTTATCTTATCTCATCTTATCTTTGTCAAACTATCCCTCGACAACCTCCAGCACCTTCCAGAAGAGACTTAATTAATTCTGCTTCACGAGAGAGCGAGGCGTTTGCAAATAAGGTCTGCAAATATTCCCTGCAATAATACTGGCTGTGGAGCTTTCATCACAATGGCGGATGGATGCATTGCTCTGTACTGTCGGGGTAACTTGAGAACTTTCATCAAAACACACATGACGGCGCGAGATGGCATGCGTCCCATCGCCAACTCCAAATAGATCAATGTCCTTTTACTCAAACACTCCTCCGCCACGTTTCCACTACTATCAAGAAGGTATAATTGAAGTGACACAAGTTTTCCATTGTGTTTTCGTGGTTGCAGTGACAGATTAACAGCATTTCTACATTATTAGCAAGGAAAAACACGTTTGCTACCCAAGTAGAATATCAAGAAGGTCCAATTAAAGTGACGCAGGTTTCTACCGTATTTTCATGGTTGCAGTGACAATTTAACAAGATTTCAACATTTTAACAAGGAAAAGTGACAGATTAACAAGTTTTCAACATTCTGACTAGGAAAAGTGACATATTAACAAGATTTCAACATTTTAATAAGGAAAAGTGACAATTTAACAAGATTTCAACATTTCAACAAGGAAAAATTACAGATTAACAAAATTTCAACATTCTAACAAAGAAAAAGGACAGTTTAACAAAATTTCAATATTCTATTAAGGAAAATGACAGATTAATAAGATTTCAACATTTTATCAAGGAGAAACATTTTTTGCTCTACACCTCCACTGTTATCAAGAGGGTGTAAGTGAAGTGACACAGGTCTTCATTGTGTTTTTATGGTTGTGTTGACAGGTTAACAAGATTTATACACTTTTAGCAAGGAGAAACACCTCTGCTCCGGCCCTCCACTACCAAGAGGGTATAATAAAAATGGCACAGGTTTTCCATTATGTTTTTTTTATGGTTGTAGTTACATATCAACAAGATTTCTACACTTTTAGCAAGCAAAAACATCTTTGCACTGGACCTCCACTATCAAGAAGCTGTAATTAAAGTGGCACAGGTTTCACGTTGTATTTTCTATTGTTGTAGTGACAGCTCAACAAAATTTCAACATTTTTAACAAGAAAAAGTGACAGCTTAACGAGATTTCTACTCTTCTAGCAAGGAAAAACACCTTTGCACTCCTCCTCCACTATGCAAGAGGCTGTAATTGAACTGACACAGGCAGACTCCATATTGAATGCACGGCTTGTTATTGGATCAGTGAGGTTAAAAAGCGTTGGGTCTGGTTAGTGCGTGGATGGGTGACCGCCGCCTCCTGCTCGTGGTGATGGACAGGGAAGGAATTAGTGGTGTGTTGACTAATGGCGGCTAAAACTCCCATGATCCTCCTCCTCCTCCTCGTGGGTAGTGTCGTGATTGAAGGGATTCTGAGGGAAGGATGGTAGGAAGGAGTGGCTCGGGGTTTCAGTCACTGTATCCTCGTGCTGGGAGTCATCGGCCCCAAAGGATCGCTCATACTCCTCGTGGTTTTCCGTTACAGCGTCCTCGTGGGCAAACAACGGGGTCTCGTGTGCCGCAGCTAGTTCGTGGTGTGGGATGGCGTGTTCAGTGCCGTCGAAGGTAGAGGAGTGGCCCTGGTCGTCAGAGAAGGAGAATGAATGTTCCCCGGCGCTTGTCTCGTATGCTGTATCGTCATGGTGGAACACTGGGACGAAATCATGGATAGGTTCCTCTCGTGTTGGTTCCTCGGGTGCTGGGTCGTCATGTGCTGGCTGGTCGTGGTAGAAAACCTCGTCGAATTCACTGGCAGGTTTCTCGGGTGCTTGTTCCCCGTGGCCAGGCTCCTCGCTCTTGAAGCCAAAGCTGGTGTGGTATTCTTCGTCAGCAACAGGAGCAGCCGCCACGAAGCCCACCAACAGCACCCCGGCGAGGAAGACCTGAAAGGAGGCGGTGAAGGTGTGGTGAAGGAGCAGAGAGAGAGAGAGAGAGAGAGAGAGAGAGAGAGAGAGAGAGAGAGAGAGAGAGAGAAAGAAAGGGGAAGTAGGCGATTCAGATAACAGCACTTCAGAACAAAACCACACACACACATACACACACACACACACACACACACACACACACACACACACACACACACACACACACACACACACACACACACACAAATCACCTGAATGAGAGAAGCCATCTGGACACTCTTCAGTTGACGATCTGCGCCTTCACCACGCCTGCTTGTCTCTTTATACCCGTGAGTGGTGTGGGCGTGGGAGCAGCGTAGGCGGGGGTTGTGGTGGGGTTAGGTGGGACGAAAGACAGTCAGGGGCGTGCAGGAACCTGACGGCCTACTACCTAGAGCTGGATAGAGGCGGGTATTGCTGTGTCTTGCGTCCCTAATGCCCTTGTGGTTGTGTCTGGGTCTACATTCTCAGGTATTTCCTCGTTATATCTGGATTCGCTAGTTTGAACAAGCTTTGCTGGATGCCCGTTGATGTTGTAGATTGTGTCTTTTGTGTGTGGTTCTGTTTCATATGTGCCTTGAAAAGAAGCAATGTTTGTGCAAGGAAGGATAAATTTGCTAGTTTGAACAGGCTTTGCTGGATGCTAATGGATGTTGTAGAGGGTGTCCTTTTTTTTTTGTGGTTCTTGAGATAGTTCAACAAAGATTCTGCCTCATATGTGCCTTGAAAAGAAGCGATATTTTTGCAAAAAAGAGTAGATCAACATTTTGAAAAATCTCTCTATTTATGAGATTCACCAGGCACTTCTGGAAGGTGTTGAAGGTTGCCAGTGGTGTTTTTGGTGGTTCCAGCGATAGTTTAACAAAGGTTTTGCTTCATCAGTCCTTTGAAAAGAAGTCTAGATATGTATTCTTATACTTCTCTTCGTCTTATCTTTATTCTAGTTTCCACAAGTTGTTCTGGAAGGTGCTGAGGTTGCCAAGGGAGTTCTCGTGGTCGTAGCGATAGTTTGACAAAGATCAGATAGGGTAAGATAAACCATTTTATTAAATTAAATATCTTATCTTATCTTATCAAATCTTATCTTTGCCAAACAATCGCTACAACCACAGAAACTCCCTCGACAACCTCCAGCACCTTCCAGAAGAGACTGTTAATTAATTCTGCTTCACGAGAGAGCGAGGCGTTTGCAAATAAGGTCTGCAAAGATTCCCTGCAATAATACTGGCTGTGGAGCTTTCATCACAATGGCGGATGGATGCATTGCTCTGTACTGTCGGGGTAACTTGAGAACTTTCATCAAAACACACATGACGGCGCGAGTAACGGTCTGCAGGCGTGCGTCCCATCGCCAACTCATAATAGATCAATGTCCTTTTACTCAAACACTTCTCCGCGCTCCTCCACTCCTACAGTAACAAGAGGCTGTAAGTGAAGTGACACAGGTTTTTCACTGTATCTTCACGGTTGTAGTAATAGATTAACAAGATTTCTATACCTTTAGCAAGAGAAACATATTTGCACCACACCTCCACTATTATAAAACATGGCACAGGTTTTCCATTGTGTTTTCATGGTTGTAGTGACACATTAACAAGATTTCTATATTTCTATGGGCGAAATACCTTTGGGCTTCATTTTTACCTTGAAATTTGTGTACGATTAGACCATTTTATTGACATTAGGAAGGGTCTATGGAGGTCAGAAGATTAACGGTATAGAATCTTCACTTTTTTAACTCCCCACATAAGTTTCTGAGGCAGTATAAAATTGCCAAATAGTAAGCAGAATGAATATAGAAACGCGTCATGGTGGTGAAGGGATTAACAAGATTTTTACATTTCTAGTGGAGGAAATTAACACGTTCGCACCTCACTTACACTATCAAGAGAGTACAATTGAAGCGGCACAGGTTTTTCCATTGAATCTCCGTGGTTGCAGTGACAGATTATCAAGATTGCTACATTTCTTAGCAAGGAGAAACACTTCCTCAATTTTAGAACATTATATTTTGTTGTACTCTTAGCAATCTGACAATTACAGAGGGCCTTTCTTCTATTTATTTTCTCTCTTTTGGTATCCATTGACCAGTACAAATATCACGTAAACAAGAAAGAAAAGAAGAAAAAATAAAATAAAACCATGGAGTGACTGAGAACGCAGCCACAGTGTTACAACTTGGGAAGAGGAGGAGGAGGAGGAGGAGAAGCCTGAACGGTCTTGGGTCAACAGAGCGAAGAGAATAATAATGAGTACATATTGCAAGTTGGAAAGAGAGGAAGGGAGAGAAGGAGGGAAGGAGGGAGGGAAGTAAGAAGTGAGGCAGAAAAGTAGAGAGAGAGGGAGGGAAGGAAGGAGGGAGAGAAGGAGGGAAGGAGAGGAATGAAGCAAGCACACACGAAACCAGTACAACAAAATGGTGTCTATTGAAATAAGGACGAAAGGAACCATGACATTTGCTGCATTGTCGGTGGTGGTGGTGGTGGTGGTGGTGGTGGTGCGAAGTTGCTCACCTTAACACTTACTTGGCCATGAGGTCATTACACTCGCCTCTCTTCGATCTGTATCTAGAAATTATGTGCTTTCTCGCCACGACTGTTTTAAAAGGACACAGAGATGATTAGATGGGATTCTCAATAGTGTTTCTCCTGATAATGATGTAGAAATCCTGTTAATTTATCTCTGAAACTTTAAAAACACCATTAAAAACCCGTGTCTCTTCACCAAGACTGTTTTCTAAGGCCATAGAGATGATTAGATGGCATCTCAATACTGTTTATTCTGATAATGATGTAGAAATCCTGTGAATCTGTCACTGGAACTATAAAAGCATCCTTAAAAACCCGTGTTACCTCACCAGAACTATTTTCCAAGGCCAAAGAGATGATTAACCGAGATTTTTAATATTGTTTCTCCTGATAATAATGTAGAAATCTTGTTAATCTCACTGGAACTTTTAAACCATCCTTAAAAACCCGTGTTACTTCACCAGAACAATTTTTCAGGGCCAGCGAGATGATTAACCAGGTTCTGAGACGGTTTCTCCTCTTAATAATATAGAAATTTGTTAATCTGTCACTAGAACTATAAAAACACCCTTAGAAACCCTTGTAACCTTAACTAGAACCCTTTGGAAATAGAAGAGATGATGCATAGGGCTGCTTCGTAATATTGGCCTTAACTAGCTTACTGGTGTGAACTGGTGGCTGTGATGGTGGGGGGGAGAGAGAGAAGAGGGGGTGTAGGTGAACAGAACTGGTACAAACCGGTGGTAATTTATTGACTAGGGGCCTTTGGGAGGGGGGGAGAGAGTATCGAGTAACAGGGTGGGAGGGGAAGGATCACTCTCTGCGCTAAATACAAAATAGGATCTCCGGCGTTTTCACAGTCTTACATATTCTGAAAAGGCTCGGTGTTGCGTCATCCTAACTAGATTTAACAGGCTGTACTGCAAGGTATTTGGATTTTCAGGAGCGTCTTTCATGATTAATAGTAATGGAACAAGGATGTGCGTAGTTTGAACAAGTTATAGTGGATGTTATGGGATGTAGTGCATGTTATAGATGATTCCAAGGGTGCTGTATGATTATAGAAGTAGAGGAACAAAGATCTAGCTAGTTTTAAAAGACTATAGTGGATGTTATGAGTGTCGTACGATTTTAGCAGTAGTGAAGCAAAGATCTGACCAGTTTTAAGAGGCTGTAGTGCATGTTCTAGATGATTTCAAGGGCGTTGTATAATTCTAGCAATAGTCTAAGAAAGCTCTAACTAGTTTTAAAAGACTTCAGTGTATGTTATGGATGTTTTCAAGGGTGTTGCATGATTATAGAAGCAGTAAAGCAAAGATCTAACCAATTTTAACAAGCTTTAGTGGATGTTATGGAATGTCACATGATTCTAGCAATAGCTGAAGAAAGCTCTAACTAGTTTTAAAAAGCTTTAGTGGATGTTATGGGTGTTTTCAAAGGCGTTGTGTGATTCTAGCAGTAGTTGAATAGAGATATAACTAGTTTTGAGCTGTCATGGAAGATATGGGGCTGTTTTGATGGTTGTTTTCATGGTTAGTGGTTGTGTAATAAGAAATTCACTAGTTATGATAGGCTGTATTGGAAGTTATGGGGTGTTTTCATGACTAGCTGGTTTCTGAAGGATCTAACCAGTGTCGACAATTAAGGAGGTTTCAAGTGAGTTCATGGCGAGTGGTATTCTAAGGAGTCAACCCATTCCAACAGGCTGTGCTAGAAGCTGTAGGAGTTTGCAAGGGTGTTTGATGATTCTAGCGTTGATTTCTTAAGGATCTAGCTAGTTTTATCAGCAGGAGTGGTTTCAAATGTGATTTTAAAGATTCTAGTGGTAATATAAGTAGGTATGACTCATTTTAAAAGGTTATACTAGATGTTTTAGGCGTTTTCAAAGGTGTTTTCATGACTCTAGTGTTATTTTTTTTAAGGATCTGACATGTTTTAAGTTATTGGGGATTTTCAAGTGTGATTTTTAAAGATTTTAGTGGTAAAATAAGTAGGTATAAGTCATTTCAACAAGCTGTGTAGTATTCAAAGGTGTTTTTATTTTTAAGGACCTAGCGTTAATTTCTTAAGGATCTAACTAGTTTTAACAGTTACGGGAGTTTTCAAGAGGGTTTCCATGATCGACTCAAGTGATCATTTAAGAAGTCAACTCATTCTAACCTCTTCAGTACCGAGACGCATTTTTACCATGAGTTTTGGGTAAGATTACAGGATTATTTTTTTTTTATTTATACCATGTGGACTTTTCACGGGAATTTCTGGGCTAAAGGGGATGTTTTTTGTGGTACCTCCGATCTCAAAGCCCACCCGCTAGAAAACCGTTGCCCCGAGTGAGGAAGCCCAACCTGCACTCAGACCGTGGATAGGATTGGAACCCGTGCGCTTGGAGACCCCTCGGACCCCAAAGCACGCATGGTTCCACTGCACCACGACATTTTATCGACATTAGGAAGGGTCTATGGAGGTGAGGAGATTAATTGCCAAACTCTTCACTATTTCAATCCCCACATAAGTTTTTGAAGATGTATAAAATCAGCCCTTTGATACTGGGACACATTTTGAGATTTGTGTACGATTAGACCATTTTATTGACATTAGGAAGGGTTTATGGAGGTCAGAAGATTAATGGCCAAACTCTTCACTATTTTAATCCCCACATAAGTTACTGAAGCTGTATAAAATCACCAGATAGTAACCAGAATGAATATGGAAACATGTCATGCTACTGAAGGGGTTAACACTTTTTACTGAGTGTTATAGAAGGAAGGAGGAGGAAGAGAGAAAGGGCAAAGATTAGATGGAAAGACTGCACACAAGAGAGAGAGAGAGAGAGAGAGAGAGAGAGAGAGAGAGAGAGAGAGAGAGAGAGAGAGAGAGAGAGAGAGAGAGAGAGATACCAACCAGGCAGGTGGAAGGGGAAATTGAAGGCGACTTATCAAAAATAGCGACCATAATATAGAAATGGGCCAATAAACTAATGAAGAAGAAGAAGAAGAAGAAGAAGTAAAAAAAGAAAAAAATAGAACAAGAAGACATACATACATACATACATACATATAGACAGACATAGAGAGAGGCAAGGAGAGGGGAGGATGAAGTGAAAGTAGGTGTTTTAGCAAGGCCAGAAGAGAATAAGAGAGAGAGAGAGAGAGAGAGAGAGAGAGAGAGGAGGATTGTGATAGCAAGTTTGAAAGAAAAATAAATAAATAAACAACGTAGCTTATTATATTTGTGGCCTTGAAAATAGACATAGTGAAATGACAGGGGTTTTTAAGGATGTTTTTAAGGTTCTAGTGACAGATTGGCAAGGTTTCTACGCTATTGACAAGATAAACACTCTTGAAAATCCTGCTAGTCATATTTGTGGGTGTTTTTAAGGCTTCAGTGACAGATTGACAAGGTTTCAATATTATTGATAGGATAAACACTCTTAAGAACCCGTTTAATCGTCTTTGTGACCTTGTAATGAATTTATAGAATTTTTAAGGATGTTTTCAGGGTTCCAGTGACAGATTAACAAGATTTCTATGCTATTAACAGGATAAACACTCTTGAGAACCCGGTTTGTCATCTCTGTGGCCTTGGGAAATATTCGTGGTGAGAGAACAAAGGTAAAACAGTGATCTGCTTCACAATATATTAGAAAAAGACAAAAATAAAAATAAACCGATGAATATTGGAGGTAATAAAACGACTTAATTTGCCATCTTGCTGTGATTTAATGGACAACAAACAAACCAGTAAACAACATCATCATCATCGTCAGCAGCAGCAGCAGCAGGGGTTGAAAGATGAACAGACACACAAATGGAGAACAAAATAAGGAAGAAGAAAAGATTAAAAGAATTTGATATCGCTAACAGATTTGACATGGAAGTTTGGCAAGTTTTTTTTTTTTTTTTTTTTGTATTTTTGAGATGGCATTTTTTGTAGTCTTATTAAAACTGGCAACCTTTGTAACACATACACACACGTACATACACACACATACGCACATACAGACAGAGATAACTGGCTTGATGTGTGTGTGTGTGTGTGTGTGTGCGTGTGTACGGTATAGTGAATGAAATAAGTATGTATATATGTATGTATATGTATAGAAAACAGTATATTACCTACTGTGTACGTGTGTACGTCTGTATATACTCTTACCTCATCACCACATCACCACATCACCACTTTAATGATGTCCCTGAGCCGTATCATGGTGTTCCCCATCCTGGTGTTCCTCAGCCTGGTGTTCCTCAGTCTGGTGTTCCTCAGTCTGGTGTTCCTCAGCCTGGTGTTCCTCAGTCTGGTGTTCCTCAGCCTGGTGTTCCCCTGCGAGGAAATGTGGCCCAGCAGGCTCGTGGTGTTCCTCAGTCAGGTGTTCCTCTTCATGGTTTTCCGTAGCGTGAGTATTCTGGTGTTCCTCTTCTTGGTGTACAGTATCCTGGTGTTCCTCTTCGTGGTTTACAGTGTCGTGATGTTCTGTCTCGTGGTTTTCCGGTTCTTCGTGTTGATCAAGGGTGGTGTGTTGTTCCTGGGGGTTGGCAGGTTCCCGGGAATGGTGTCGGTCTTGGAAGCGGGTTGGTGATGCTGATACGGAGGCCACCAGCAAGGCAGCAAGGAGAGCCTGGAGGGAGAGAGAGAGAGAGAGAGTGAGTGAG
Organism: Portunus trituberculatus; assembly: GCF_017591435.1. Classification (NCBI taxonomy): domain Eukaryota; kingdom Metazoa; phylum Arthropoda; class Malacostraca; order Decapoda; family Portunidae; genus Portunus; species Portunus trituberculatus. Next base: position 2,377,338 of record NC_059264.1, on the reverse strand, counting down.
TGAGTAAATGAATAAAGGAAGGAGGAATCTTGGAGGGAGTGAGGGATGAAGAGAGGGAATGAGAGAGAGAGAGAGAGAGAGAGAGAGAGAGAGAGAGAGAGAGAGAGAGAGAGAGAGAGAAGGAGAGAGGAAGAGAGAGAAGAGAGTGAGGGAATGAGTGTGAGTGAGTGAGTGAGTGTGAAAGGGAGAGAGGAGAGAGTGAGAGAATGTGAAAGGGAAGGAGAATATAAGTAAAGGAGAGAATGAGAGGAAAAAGAGGGAGTAAAAGAGAGAGAGGGAAGGAATGAGGGAGGGAGTGAGAGGGTGGGAGGGAGGGAAGGAGAGGAGAAATGAATGAGCGAGGGAGGAAATCTTGAAGGAAGTGAAGGATAGAGTGAAGGAAAGGAGAAAGGGAGTGAGTGGAGTGAGTGAGTGAGTGAGTGAGTGAGTGGTAGAAAAGAGAGACAAAAAGACAAACAGATAAAAAGAATAAAGAATAAAAAGTGACAATTATGAAGAAAAGGAAGATAGAGAGAGAAGAAGACATAAAAAAGAGACTGGCAATATCAGAGAGAGAGAGAGAGAGAGAGAGAGAGAGAGAGAGAGAGAGAGAGAGAGAGAGAGACAGACAGACAGACAGACAGACAGACAGACAGAGAGAAAGAAACTCACTCACCCAACCAATCATCACTCACTCATTCACTCACTCACTCACTCACAAAGACAGAAAAACAGAGAGAAAGAGAGAAAAGATAAAAAGAAAGACACACACACACACACACACACACACACACACACACACACACACACACACACACACACACACAGAACTAACTTGAGCGAGGTAACCCATGATTCTCGAGACCAGATGGTTTGTAAGACTCAGGTACCAGTCACCATCACACGACCCCTTATATACTCAAAAAGCGGGCCAGGGAGGGGGGCAGGGGGGCGGGAGAATGTGCAGGGGGGGTGGCAGAGTGTCCATGGTGGTCGTGTGTGCAGGGGAAAGCGGCTGGGCATCGGTAAGGGCTAGGAAAGGTTGTGCATGTTAAGGAGGCAGAAAGTTCTCAACCCGAACGGTCACAAGACTCTGGGTAACCTTGGCGAGGCAAAAATGACTGTGATTTGCACGTGAGAGAAAGAGAAAGAGAGAGAGAGAGAGAGAGAGAGAGAGAGAGAGAGAGAGAGAGAGAGAGCTTTTATCATCTCTTATTTATTTTATGTATGTCTATTTTCATTCATTCATTCATTCATTCAGTCAGTCAGTCAGTTATTTTCCTTCTTTTCTTTTCCTTTATTTATTTTTTTTCATTCATTTACACAATCTCTCTCTCTCTCTCTCTCTCTCTCTCTCTCTCTCTCTCTCTCTCTCTCTCTCTCTCTCTCTCTTTTATATATACAATGATGCGATAATTGGTGTGGAAGAGGCGCGTTACTTTAGCATTGTGAATGCTTGCAAGTATTTTATAGGTTAAAGGTAGCGTTTTGAGCGCTACCTATCTTAAAACCTAACCTCGGTAAATACTTGAAAATAATAAACACTATATACATATCTGTAATACATAATGATATTTGCTAGTGTGTCTGTCACTCACTACACAATGATGAAAAGTGTCACTGTCACTCACATGGAATACAAGATATACATATACGTGTCACTGTCACTTTCCATATATCACTCTCTATTCGAGCGTCACTATCGCTCACTTAGAATGATACCGCTTTATCGTGTGTGTCACTATCACGCTCTCTCTCTCTCTCTCTCTCTCTCTCTCTCTCTCTCTCTCTCTCTCTCTCTCTCTCTCTCTCTCTCTCTCTCAACACTACAACCATAAAAGAACACAAATAAAAATAACACCACCATTAACACGTCACAACACAAACAAGATCACATAAGATGAACAGAAAATTAAATACCCAAACATTCAAAAGTCGCCCCGTTGGAAACACACGATGCTGGCCGAGACACAGGTAAGGCCAACGCGTGTTATCAGTTATCAGTTTATTTACACTACCTTACCTTGAGAGAGAGAAAGAGTGTGTATGTGTGTGTGTTATCATTGGCTATTACACGTAAGATAGAGAGATGGCAAGCAGGTGAAGGTAAGGTGGAAAGAAGTAATCAATGAGGCCTGGAACACCTGTATACCTATTATTTATTATTATTTTAGTGTTAGTGTCTTTTTGAGTGTTAATTTGATGTTGTTTCTGTGGATTTGGTTCTGTGTGACATCTCTCCGCCTCGCCTTCACTATTTTCAAAGGGGTCTAGTTGAAGTGATGCTGGTTTATGTGTTTTTTGTGGTTCCAGTGACAGATTAACAAGATTTCCACATTATTAACAGGAGAAACAGTCTTGAGAACCCTTGCAAAATAATCTTGGTGAAGTTATATGAGTTTTCAAGGATGTGTTTACGGTTCTAGTGACGGATTAACAAGTTTTTTTTATTATTATTATTAACAGAAAAAAATAGTCTTAAGAACCAGGTTAGTAATTTCTGTGGCCTTGAAAAATAGTATTGGTGAAGTTATACGAATTTTTGAGGGTGTTTTTATGGTGGTAGTGACGGTTTAGCCAGAAAATGGTTGAGGTCTTCACGTACGAGTATTTCCATGATTCTAGTGAGAGTATAATATATTCTAGTGTTCTGATGGAAGTTATTGAAGTTTATAAGTGTTTCGATGATTCTAGTGATTAATACATTCTAGTGAAAGTTATTTATGTTTTTTTTGAAGTGGCTTTGTTATTCTATTGATAGATTAAAAGGTTCCTGTAGAAGTTATTAAGGTTTCTAAGTGGTTTTGTTATTCTAGTGACAGATTGATAAGTTGTGGTGGGAGTTATCATTTTTCACGTATTTTTTTTGGGGGATTCTAATGACTGTTTAAAAGGTTCTAGTGAAAGTTGATAAGGTTTCCACGCGTGTTTATGATTTGAGTGATAATTTAAGAGGTTCCAGTGAAAGTTATTGTATTTTTCTTACGTGTTTTAATTGTTCTAGTGATAGTTTAAAAGGTTCTAGTGAAAGTTGATAAAGTTTCCACGCTTGTTTGAGTGATAATTTAAAAGTTCCAATGAAAATTATTGTTTTTTTTTTTACGTGTTTTGATTGTCCTAGTGATAGTTTAAAAGGTTCTCGTGGAAGTCATTAAGCTTTTCGCGTGTGTTCGTAACCCTGTCATCCTCCCTCCCTTTCTTTCTCTCCCACACTGTCCCTCCGTCATGCCGTGTTTCAAAGACGCCAAGGACAAGGAAGTGAGAGATGTAGCATACGTAATCCAGACCTGCTTACCACGTGCCTATGTATTTTTCAGCAGGAGACACCAGTGTAGTGGGAGGCACAGTCCTTGATGGCGGTGGCTGACTGTGACTGGGAGATGCTGGGCGTTGGGGGAAAAGAGATAAGACTGAAGTGACGGAAGGAAGAGGACATAAAGAGGATAAAGGGGGAAAAGAGAAAGGAAAAGGTAGATAAGATAAGATGATATTGGAATGACTAAGAGAAGAGGAGATAAAAAGAATGGAAAAAGGAAAGGAGGAGAAAAGTTAAGTTGTACGATGAAAAAATTTAAATGATTGAGAGAAGAGGATAGAAAGAGGAGAGAAAGAAGGTAGAAGAGGAAAAGAGAAAGAAACAGGTAGATTAGGCGTGAAAGGGAAGAAATTGAAGATAAGATGAGATTGAAGTGACTAAGAGAAGAGGACGAAAAAGGGGAAAAAGGAGGAAAAGAGAAAGGAAAAGGTAGATAAGAAAAGGAGATAAGATTGAAATGACTAAGAGAAGAGGAGATAAAGATAATGGATAAAAGGAAAGGGAGGAGAAAGACTTAGGTTACCCGATTAAATGAGGTTGAAATGAAAGAGGGAAGACAGAAAAGAATAGAAAAATGGACGAAAAGAGGAGAAGAGGAAGAAAAAAGTTTAATTACACGTGAAGAATATGAGATTAGAGATGAGGTGAGACTGAAATGACAGAGAGAAGAGGACGGAAGCAGGACCATAAAAAAAAAAAAAAGAGGAAAAGAAGAAGGAAAGTTAGATTACGAGTGAAGGAGAAGAAATTGAAGATGAGATGGGACAGAAAGAGAAAAGAAAGAGAAAAAGAGGGAAAAAAAAAACTGATTGAGTAGATAGTTAGAAATATATGAGACGAAGCAAAACACACACACACACACACACACACACACACACACACACACACACACACACACACACACACACACACAGAAAGAAAAATAGAAAAAATAAAAGTTAAAAACGAAAATAAAGAAAGAGAAAAAGGAATAGAGCAATAAAAGAAGAGAGTAAAGGAGAAATAATTAGTTGCATAGTGAAGATAGGCCATGGGGAACATATGTTTGCCTATAAAGAGTGAGCTGTAGGGAGTTAATGTAGGCGTGAGAGACAAGAGATGCAAGACATGATGAGATTGAAATGGCAGAGAAAAGGACGAAAGAAAGAGGAAAAGAGGAAATAAAAGGTTAGATCAGACGAGAAATGAGAATCAAATGACAGAAATGGAGAGAAAAAAAACATAATTAGGAAAAGAAGAAGGAAAAGATTAGATTAGACAAGGAAATGAGAATGAAATGACAGAAAAAGAGAGAAAAAGAACGGAATCAGGAAAAGAGGAAGGAAAAGTTGAATTAGACAAGTATTAGCGAGACACAGAACAAGAAGATGGAAAAGAGAAAAGGATGGAAAAATTAAGAACTATTAGAAAGACAATAGAGAAAAATAAAGAGAGAGAAAAATGAAAGAAAAGGAGAAAGGAAAGAGAAAAAAAGGGAGAGGAAAAGTTAGAAGAGAGCGAGAGGCAAATAGAAGAGAGAAAGAGAGCAAGGAGGAATATGAATAAATGAGAGAGAGAGAGAGAGAGAGAGAGAGAGAGAGAGAGAGAGAGAGAGAGAGAGAGAGAGAGAGATAAGAAGTGTGATAAAAGATAAAATTTGGGATAGATGTTCATTCTTCTCCTCCTCCTCCTCCTCCTCCTCCTCCTCCTCCTCCTCCTCCTCCTCCTCCTCCTCCTCCTCCTCCTCCTCCTCTTCTTCTTCTTCTTCTTCTTCTTCTTCTTCTTCTTCTTCTTCTTCTTCTTCTTGTCTCCTCCTCCTCCTCCTCCTCAGAGATAAGATTGTCAAATTTTTAGAAGAAAATAAGATCATGAAGGATTCACAACATGGTTTCAGAAACAAGAGATCCTGCTTAACAAACCTACTAGACTTCTTTTATGAAGTTTTTAACTCGTATGACGAGACAAAAGCAGTGGATGTTATTTATCTTGATTTCCAGAAAGCTTTCGACACTGTCCCTCACAAGAGGCTAATCAGCAAAGTAAAAGCTCACGGCATAGCTGGAAATACCCTGAAATGGCTGGAAGACTGGCTCTCTGACAGAAAGCAACGTGTTGTTATAAATGGAAAAGAATCAGAGTGGCACAATGTAAAAGTGGTGTTCCTCAAGGCTCTGTATTAGGACCAGTTCTTTTCATTGTTTATATTAATGATATTGATGAAGGAATCACTTGTAAAATAAGCAAATTCGCGGACGACACCAAAATAATGAGCAAAGTTACATCAACGTCACAATGGCAAGAACTACAGTGTGACTTAAATAAACTGACACGCTGGGCAGAAAAATGGCAAATGAAATTCAATATAGAAAAGTGTAAAGTCCTACACATTGGAAGTAACAATGTACAAGCAAAATACGTAATGAGTAATGTACCTCTGGCAAGTGCTGAGAATGAAAAAGATCTTGGTGTTGTGGTGTCTAAAGATCTCAAGCCGAGCAAACACTGCACAGAAGCAGTAAAGAATGCAAATAAATTAGTTGGGTTCATTGGAAGAACCTTTGAATTTAAATCAGAAAAAGTTATCCTTACTTTATATAACTCATTGGTGCGTCCTCAGCTTGAATACTGTGTGCAGTTCTGGTCACCATATTACAGAAAAGACATTGAAAAACTGGAAAGGATCCAGCGTAGAGTGACCAAGATGATTCCGAGATTGAGAAACAAGCCGTATGAGGAACGACTGGAAGCATTAAATTTATTCAGCTTAACAAAGCGCAGGATAAGAGGAGACCTAATCGAAGTTTTCAAAATTTTTCAGGGATACAACAACCTTGATGTAAATAAATATTTTACTATTGATCATTCCACCATAACAAGGAATAATGGATTTAAAATTACACCAAAACGCTTTAAAACCCACGAGGCAAAGCACTTTTTCTTTAATAGAATAGTTAACATTTGGAATAAGCTTCCTTCAGAAATAGTAAACAGTACTTCCATTGCATCATTCAAAAACAAAATTGATAAATATTTAAAGAATAACCCCAACAAGCTCTCTTCTTGTCTGAATAATTAAACATGATACTATATTAACTTTCTTATAGATAGACATGTAGAGTTCACCGTAGGCTGAATAATAGAATCTCCTTTCATCCTTTCCTGTGAAAATTCCATGTCAGTTTTTCCATACTGCATGGTACTTTTCCAAGCTATTTTCCATGCCAACGGTGGGTGGAGCCTTCTCATGTACTGTCCTGTCTCTCTTATCTGTAGCCAGTTAGAAGTAGTTACCAAACAGCCTCGAAAGGACCAACAGGTGTGTTGCTGTTTAGCTTTCCTTTGTATTCCTTTGTATTCCTCCTCCTCTTCCTCCTCCTCCTCCTCCTCCTCTACCGTGCGTAGTAGTGGCTGGCGGTGGCTGGCACGGACACACACACACACACACACACACACACACACACACACACACACACACACACACACACACACACACGTAACTCAACCTAACCTAACCTAACCTAACTTAAAACACTACAACCCCCACACGTATTTCACTCAACCAACCATAGAAATAAAAATAAATAAATAAATAAATGAATAAACAGGTGTGTGTGTGTGTGTGTGTGTGTGTGTGTGTGTGTGTGTGTGTGTGTGTGTGTGTGTGTGTGCGTGTGTGTTCCATTCTCATTCACACCTCTTCGCTGGCTGGCAGATCTAATACTAATGGCGCGTGTGAAGGTGTCGAGAAGTGTCTGAGGGTGCGAGAAGGAGGGAGGAACCTGGTTGAAAGTAAACTGGAGGAAAAACACGATGAAAATAAAGAAATAGAGCAGTAACAGGGAAATAAGTTAGAGATAAGGTAGAAATATTGAAGTGAGATAGAAATAGAAATAGAAATAATGACGTAGATTAGAGATAAAATAGAAATAAGATAGAAATAAAGAAGTAAGCTAGAAATAAAGATAGAAATAAGGAAATAGAGTGAAGATAAAGGATGAACAAGGTAGAAATTATAAAGTAGAGTATAGATAAAGTATGAACAAAGGTAAAAATGAAGAAATTAAGTAGAAATAGAATAGAAATAAGACAAAAATAAGGAAATAAGAGGAAATAGCAATACAGTAATAAAAATTGAATCAAATCGGGGAATGAAAATAAAGAAAGAACAAATAAACAGATAAAATAGATCAAGCCACAGGTAGACAGACAAACAGACAAACAAACACCAAACCAAAACAAAGTAAAACAAAGCAAAACAAACATACACACAAGCAATTCCTTACAACAACGTAAAAAAAAAAAAAAAAGAAAAGAAAAAAGAAAACAACACTAGCACTTCTCTAACTCTCTCTCTCTCTCTCTCTCTCTCTCTCTCTCTCTCTTCAGCAACATGGCGGCCTCTGAACACATCCTTAACCTCACCCGTCCATCTGACCCCCGTTGTGACCTCTCCTCTGACCCCGCTGACCTCGAACGCTATTACGTGAAGGGGCAACAGGTCAGCGTCACGGAAGACCTTCGCACCGAGTTCAAAGGTCACAGGAACATTAGTGTGTTTGACCTCCCCTCCAGCTGGTCACGTGACGCCAGACAAAAAACCAGGAGTGCTGTTTCCGCGTGAGTGTGTGTGTGTGTGTGTGTGTGTGTGTGTGTGTGTGTGTGTGTGGTGATTTTCTTTGTTTTTTCCCATTCAGGAGTGTGGGCGCCCTTCTGAACACGGGCGTGGGCGGGACGGTGTATCTGGGTGTGAGTGATGAGGGAAAGGTCGTGGGCCTTCCTCTAACTGGGTGAGTAGTAGTTGTTGTAGTGGTAGTAGTAGTAGTAGTAGTAGTAGTGGTGGGAATAGGGGTGGTAGTAGTAGTAGTAGTAGTAGTAGTAGTAGTAGTAGTAGTAGTAGTAGTAGTAGTAGCAGTAGTAGTGGTGCAGTGTAGTAGTAGTAGTAGTAGTAGTAGTAGTAGTAGTAGTAGTAGTAGTAGTAGTAGTAGTAGTAGTAGTAGTAGTAGTAGTAGTAGTAGAAGTAGTAGTAGTAGTAGTAGATGTAGTGATAGTAGTGGTAATAGTAGCAGTAGTGAATTAACTTTCTTTTACCTGCTTGCATTTTCTTTTCATAATTAACTATCTCAATCATCTATTCTCTATCTACTAACTTACTTCCACACACAAACCAAATATTCACACGCGCACCTCTTAAACACCTAAATCTCTCTTTATTTACCATAAGCCAGTTAATTGATCAGGAAGAATTAATTAAACATTCATCTCTAACAAACCAACAAAACAACGCCATCTATCGCCTGGAAAAACCATTAGAGAGAGAGAGAGAGAGAGAAAAGTGAAAGGGAAGGATTGAGAGCATTAACACAGCCTCTCTCTCTCTCTCTCTCTCTCTCTCTCTCTCTCTTTCAGCCACCAGCAGCAGCACATCACAGCCTCTCTCTCCTGGACTCTCTCTCGCTTCACGCCGCCTGTCGGAGAGCACAGATACCGCGCTCTCTTCATCCCAGTTGTAAACAAACACTGCCCCGCGACACACACTGCTCGAAGGTGCGTGTTGCTCTCTCTCTCTCTCTCTCTCTCTCTCTCTCTCTCTCTCTCTCTTTACTTTTTTCTGTCTTGCTATGATATGCTAGAAAGAAAATTTTTGTTACTTTATTGATGATAGATAAGATAGATAGATAGATAGATAGTCAGGTAGATAGATAGATAGATAGATAGATAGATAGATAGATAGATAGATAGACTAGTGGTACAGTAAGGAAGAAATCAAAATGGCTCCTGGGTTCATAAACAAGACAAGATTCGAAGCAGTTTCACTACAATGGTTCATAATGCTTCATAATGGTGACTGACTGACTGACTCTCTCTCTCTCTCTCTCTCTCTCTCTCTCTCTCTCTCTCTCTCTCTCTTTCAGGCCTTCCCCTCCTCGGCCGCGACAGGAGGGGAGCGGAATGGGAGCGGCGCCCCCTCACAGAGTCGCCACGCCCCATAGATGCTGGTGTGATGAGGAGGCCGGGAGGCAGGTGAGAGAGAGAGAGAGAGAGAGAGAGAGAGAGAGAGAGAGAGAGAGAATAAAAGATGTAATGAAAAGAAATATACAAGAAAATAGTTAGGAATACAAACTTTCTGCCTTTTTTCTATTTTTTCTTTCTTTCTCTCTTTATTTATTCATTTATTTATTTATTTATTGGTTGATTTTCACTTAGTATGAGTAAATGTGCTGTATGATAATCTCTCTCTCTCTCTCTCTCTCTCTCTCTCTCTCTCTCTCTCTCTCTCTCTCAAGGCCACCTCGCCTCAGGAATGGGTAGTGGAGATACACCTGCGCCCTTGGGAACCCCACACTCAGGAAGGGATCGCCGCCCCCCACCCAGACTGTCCCTCGCCCCCCGTGCCACCCTTACCCCCTTACACCTGACGGAGGCTAATGTTTGTTACTACCGCCACGGGTCACGACAGGTTACGGTGAGTGGTGGTGGTGGTGGTGGTGGTGGTAGTGGTAGTAGTAGTGGTGGTGGTGGTGATGGTGGTGGTGGTGGTAATAGTGATGGTGGTAGTGGAAAAATTGTTGAAGGGAAAGGTTCGTAGTAGTAGTAGAAGTAGTAGTTGTAGTAGTAGTAGTGGTGGTGGTGGTGGTGGTGTTGGTGGTGGCGGAAAAATTGCAAAAGGAAGTAGTGGTAGTAGTAGTAGTAGTAGTAGTAGTAGTAGTAGTAGTAGTAGTAGTAGTAGTAGTAGTAGCATAAAAGAAATATATCCTCATCTTTTAATTTTCCTTATTCTTCTCCTACTAACTCGTAATTTATCAGTATTTTGTCTATTCCTTCCTCACTTATAAATCATTTCACTCATATACATTAAAAAAGCTTAATTCAACTCTTGTATTCTCATAAACTTCAAATATTCAACTACAGTATCATATAAGGAATTCTAATCTCTACTTCTGTCTCTGTGTGTCTCTCTCTCTGCTTTTCTCTATTTCTCTCTGTCTGTTATATTTTTCTTTATTTATTTTTCGTCTCCTCTATTTTCCTCTTTCTGTGTCTCATTCCACCTTGTTTTGTTCGTATCTATCTCTATTTTTTCTGTCTTTCTCTATATCTCGTCTCCCTTTCTTTCTATCTATCTCTATATCTCTTTTCCTCTTTCTATCTCCCTCTCTACGCCTAGTTCTATTTCGTTTTATTTCCGTATCTTTATCTATTTATGTCTATTTCTACCTTTCTCTCCCTCTGTCTCCCTTTCATTCTCTTCCTATCTCTCTCTCTTTCTTCTATAGCTCTGCCTGGACACCGTAAGACGCCTGCTCATTCACCGCACACACCGCCACTACTCCCAACAGCTGGCGTCACTCAGAGCTCACCTAGACACTACGCAGCCTCGCCAGGGACAAGGGGCTTGTAGAGGCTGGCGAGGAGAGAGACAAGGATACGAGATGTGAGGGAGGGCTTTAGAGAGTAGTATCAGGGAGATGTATAGTGTTGGGT
>NC_059264.1:2331582-2361582 GCF_017591435.1 Portunus trituberculatus | reverse complement strand
TAGGTTAGGTTAGAGGGATGTCTGGTTGTGAAGAAAGCTTTTACTTTATTTTATTTATTTTTTAGGTTAGGTTAAGTGAAGAAAAATTTGTCTACAATAAAAGATTAGGTTAGGGTTAGGAAAGGTTTGGTTTGGTTTGGTTAGGTTAGGTTGGAAGGGATGTTTGGCTGTGAAGAGGCTTTTATCTTAATCTAATTTTCAGGTTAGGTTACGTAAAGAAAAATTTGTCTGGGTAAAAGATTAGGTTAGATTAAGAGGTTTGGTTTGATTGAGTTTGAGGGATGTTTGGCTGTGAGTTGAGGTATTTTTGGGGGTGTTAGGTTAGGGTAAGGAGAATTTGTGAGGTTAGGTAAGGTTTAGGTGTTTAGGTTTGGTTGGGTTAGGTTAAATTTGGATGAAGTTTGGGTGTGAATAGTGGGTTTTTTAAGTTTATGTTGGTGTTTGGTTTGATAGCTGCATTATCTAGTCTATGTGTGCTTTGTAAGGATAAGATTTTCCTCTCTCTCTCTCTCTCTCTCTCTCTCTCTCTCTCTCTCTCTCACACACACACAGAGACACACACACACAAACTTTAGACAAATAATCTACATAAATCTAAGTACCTGAAAAAATAAAAACAAACATAAGAAAATTAAAACACGTAAAATAAACATACATAAACAAAACTCTTTCTCTCACACACACACACACACACACACACCTCCAGCACGCCAGCCAGAATAATAGCAATAATGAGTCCGTAAATGGCCACAGCCTCACAGAAGATGACGGATATCAAATTCTTAGTCTTGATCCGAGGTGCCCTTACTCCGCCGCCCACGATGCTGACGCCCGTGGTGTGGATGCCCCTGGGGGAGAAACAGAGGTGGGGTTACTGAGGTTGGTGGAGGCAGTAGGGAGTGGAGGCTGGTCAGATAAGTATGTGCTGGTATGGTTGGTGATTTTTTTTATTTTAGTTTAAGTAATAGATAATAAGGGTGCACGTACATACATACATACATACATACATACATATATACATACACACATACACACACAGTTGCTATTGTTGATGTTAAGAATTATTTTGGTAGTTTATGTATTTAGTTGAGAGGATGTAAAGAGCAGAATATTTAAAAGAACATGGGATTTATATGTTTTGATTGTAATAAGAACATAAAAAGTACTAGATTTGTCACCACACACACACATGGTAGCTCAGTGGTTAGAGTGCTGGCTTCACAAGCCAGAGGACCGGGGTTCAATTCCCCGGCCGGGTGGAGATATTTGGGTGTGTCTCCCTTCACGTGTAGCCCCTGTTCACCTAGCAGTGAGTAGGTACGGGACGTAAATCGAGGAGTTGTGACCTTGTTGTCCCAGTGTGTGGTGTGTGTCTGGTCTCAGGCCTATCCGAAGATCGGAAATAATGAGCTCTGAGCTCGTTCCGTAGGGTAACATCTGGCTGTCTCGTCAGAGACTGCAGCAGATCAAACAGTGAAACACACACACACACACACTTGGAACAGTTTGAGTGAGGAATTGGTGTCAGCAAAGAGTGTGCATAGCTTAAAAGAAAAATTTGATAAGTGTAGATATGGAGATGGGGCCACACGAGAGTAAAGCCCAGGCCATGTAAAACTACTAGATAAATACAACTAGGTAAATACACACACACAAACAAACACACACACACACACACACACACACACACACACACACACACACACACACACACACACACACACACATACAAAGTTCTATCTCCCTCCTGCATTTCTCCTCTCTCTCTGTCTTCCCTTCTCTCCTTTACACACTAACTCCTCCTTCACTCCTTCCCTCCAACCTTTCCCCTCTTCTCCCCATCACTCTCTCCTCTCTTCCCTCCTCCTCTCACACATATACACTCCTTCCTGCCTCAATTCTCTCTCTCTCTCTCTCTCTCTCTCTCTCTCTCTCTCTCTCTCTCTCTCTCTCTCTCTCTCTCTCTCTCTCTCTCTCTCAACCAAAGCAATGCAAAGACTTTCCTCCCTCTCTTCTCCACAAGAACCCCTCCTTACTCTCTCTTCCCTTCTTTAACCCCTCTTCTTTCCCCACCCACTCTATCCCTCTCCCCACACTTACATGGCCGCCCCCACCACAGAGAGCGAGACAGTGAGGCCAATGCCGAGAGCTGCCCAGAAGTAAGGAGATACCTCAGACAGGAACCAGCCAAAGTCAATTCTCTCTCCCTGGCCTGTGATGGTGTAGCCAATGCCTGCAAAGATGGGGGGAGGTGGTTAGTGGTGGTGGTGGTGTGTGGTGGAGGGTGGTGTGGATAGCTGTAACAGTAATGGAAGGGTGAGGAGGTTAGTGGTGATGGTGTGTAGTGTTATGATGTTGTGTGGTGTGATTGGTGTGGTATGGCTATGGTGTTGTATTGGTGTGGTGTAGTATGTGGTAAGGTGATGTGGTGTGGTGTGGTGTGGTGATGTGTTGCTTGTGGTGTGTGATATGTTGATGTGGTGTGTGGTATAGTGATGTGGTGTTGTATGGTGTGGTGATGTGTTGGTTGTGTGGTAGTATGGTTGTGGTGTTGGTGGGTGTCTTAGAAATTTTTGCTTTTAAAAGAGTTAGATTAAGTTAGGTTAGGTTAGTGTGTGATATTTTGTGGGTCTGTGCCTGTGTGTATGTATGTAAGCATTTGAATTTCTGAATATAATCTATAAATATGATTTTACTATTATCATTATCATCATTATCATAACATACAAGAACAAACATCATTCTTTAATAACAGTAGTACTAGTAATAACTTTAGTAGTAATAACAATATGAACAACAGCAACACTATATTTTTGCCCACTACTACTACTACTACTACAACTAAAACTTCTACTACTACCACCACCACAGCACTCACCTATGGCGGCCACAATCAGCAGGTACAGGGAGAGCCCATACAGAGCGTAACTTTTCAGGTAACCCATGGTGTTGTTGCCTGAGAGAGAGAGAGAGAGAGAGAGAGAGAGAGAGAGAGAGAGAGAGAGAGAGGGTTATTTTTTTAAGAGGCATAATTTCTTATCAACTATTATTTTTCTCGTGCTAATAGTTGTTGTATTTCCATAAGTGTTTTATAATAGTTTACTTAACACATACATACATACATACACACACACACACATACACTGACATACGAGTGTAATTTTAGTCTTTATGTTTTAACCCAAAGTCTAGCTAAGATAAGACAAAAAAAAACTGGTCTACCATGTCTCATTTACTCTTCACCCAGCAAGTTTTCATTCAATAAACACCAACAAACAAAAATATATCAGATAAACACAATATTGAGTGTCATTGGAGGAGTGAACCTGCTGTCATATTTCACTACACCCAAACAGCGCACTCCACGCCTCATGTCCACCTCTGCCTCGTGTTTCTGTTATGTTCTTAGAGTTAAATGTAAGGAATTACCGTCCATGTCTGCTTTACTCACCTCAGAGTCTCAATATACAGACCAGTTGACTCCCTTCCTTCTCTCTCTCTCACAGGATCGATCACCTGATACTGCCAACAACATTCACGGCATATGAGATTTTCCCATCCAAAGCTTCAATAATTACTAAGATGATTTGGTAAATGTTCAAATAGTATGTTTGATTTTTCTAAAGGGTCATTTGTATTTTTAAATGGGTTATATGGGGTAATTATTTATGCCAGTAATATTTGTAAATTTGGTTAGTTTCACCGACCGATATGCTGAAAACACCAAGGAGAATGAAGACATGGAAACGGTATGTGCTGTTTCCATAAAGAAAGAAAAAAAAAAAAAAAAAAAAAAAAGCTAGTGGGTGGAGGTTAACGAGGGTGTGGGTGGAGCAGAGACACCCATGGTAAACTCTGCCTACAACCTCAATAAGCTCCACCTACTGACTTCACTCTGTATTGGACGTAATAGACATGCAATTCTACCATATCTACCTGTATTCACCCTCCTTGGCTGAAAACAATAATCTTATTAATGTTTTGTCAGAGGGGTTTCATATTATATGCATTTATGATAGATGTTGTTTTAAAAATTGCATAAAAGATTTTAATGCATTTTTTTCAGACGCCAGAGCACAATTGGCTCCTTTCAGTAGCAACACCTCGTATGCTCCAGATGTCGAGAGAAAAATTATGGCAGGCATGCAGGTAGACCAGCCAGGCTACGTCAAAGGCAGCGTTAACCAATGACAGTTACCATGATCATATGTAAGAAGGATGACATATGTCACTTGTTTTCAATATAAGTAGAAAAACTGCTTCGTTAAGTAGGGAACCGACATATACATACATACGCATAGATGTGAGTGCACCTATATTTGTTGGTGTATCATATAAATACATATACATATGTAAAGACATTATTGTATTCGTGTTGAATCTGGCAAATTAATCTTAATTTGTTTGGGCCGCCGTGGTGCAGAGGAACCATGCGTGCTTTGAGGTCCGAGGGGTCTTCAAGCGCATGGGTTTGAATCCTGTCCACGGTCCGAGTGTAGGTTGGGCTTCCTCACTCGGGGCAACAGTTTCCTAGCGGGTGGGCTTTGAAATAGGAGGTACCACAAAAAGTATCCCCTTTAGCCCATAAATTATCTTGAAAAGCCCACATGGTATAAAAAAAAAAAAAAAAAAAAAACTCGTCCCGTGCAAAGCGGTCCTCATAGTCCACCTGCATGGCCATTAGTTTGTGTGTGACTGTGCATATATGAGCAGCCTGGCAGGATAAAGGAGCCGGCGGTGAGAGTGACAGTGAAAGTGGTGAAGACGAAGATACTGATGATAGTGAAGAGAATCGATCATGTCTGTAGCATCTCAGTAATCAGAGGTTAACTATTCATACACCGTCTAGGACACAAAGCGGACAGCGGTGTGTGGTGGGTCACTGAAAAGATGTTGGTGACACGGACATGTAATTATATAATGTATTGGTGTAACTCATATCATTTCCCGGTTCTGTCATATCATAGACTAACGTTGGTAACCTCTATGAACATATCAGTGACTAACACCAGCAGATACTTGAAAACCCCAATAATTCAAGCCTTCATTACATCAATAAACCAATCTCTTGACCTGTTATCTCAGCCATTATTTGCCTCACCTCTCACTCATTATAGGCCAGATAGGTGAAGAAGTGGAGCAATAGACTTATCTTTTATGTCCGTTGTTAAAATATATCCACAATTGCCTGATTTGTGTGTTATACAGAGGCCCAATGAAGGCCGGGCCGGGACGTGACGTCACGAGCTCCTCCAGACTGTGACGTCATTAGCGGCTCCTACTCAAATGCTCCGCCGGTCCCCAGCGTCAACTTCCACGATTATCTGTATTCGTCACAGTCCATTCATTTCGAGTCATAAGTAACCTTTTAAGGGTTTCTATAATGATGGTTGTGTTTTACGTGTCTTCGATACTTGAGTTGAATGAAGTACGGGGATCCAGAGGGTGATTAGGACTTAAAGAGATCCCTTTTTTGTGTCTCATCTTCGCCGCCTTCTTGAATTTGCTTTTCCTGTGTGGAACACTGGTTATAATGGACGTTTGGACTGAGAGATGGACTGAGAGGATTGATGGGCTGGCCGATGTTCCGGACTCATAGAGTTTAAAATCTCTTGACTTACCTATATTCAGTAAAAGGAAGACTTCCCAGAGCAGATATGCTGAAATGTTGGAAAACTTTTCAAGAGAAATGTGGAATCAAACCTATATTCTTTCTGCCACTAGCAATAGGGACCCGTGGACACAGATTAAAAATTGTTTTTCCCTTATTGAAATCAGACGACGTTTCTTCTCATTTCGATGTGTTGGTGCTTGTAATTCCTTCCTGATGGTGTTGTTGCTTTAGAGTCAGTCGAGTCATTCAAGTCTGCATTACATAGAAATTTAGGTTCACTTTTATATGAATATGTCGAATAAGGTTATTATTTCAGATCCTGCAATGGCACATAAATCAATTCTTCAAATTGCTGTATTCACTTGCTATTTCATATACAGGAATTGGCGTGCCAGCAGGTTTGTGGTATTTCCCTTCCATCTCTGGTTGAGCCCTACCTCATATTGCCCTACTGTGCCATTGTTAAGGGGGATACCAAACCAGGTGAGTAAACCAGGTGAGGGCGAAAATACGCAAAAATTTTTACCTTCACTGTGGGTGATTTTTTATTTGAGATTGTAGCGAAGTATTTGTGTTTTCAAAAGATAGTTTATGATGGAAAAGTGTCTAGGGCTTCTGATATGCTACATATGTTGACCTTGAGAATACTTTGTAGTCTTGTGAATATTGTAAAACACGTCATTTCTAGAACATTTATTTTCTAATTCGGCGAGTTGCCAGGTTTTCAAATATTGAAATGATAGTCATAATTTTTTAAAAGCGTTATCGATTGTGTTGAATTAATTTGGTGGATTTTAGAATTGTTTTTAAGTCATCCGAAGTTCTAACACTTTACTTAATATGTTTATTATCATTTTTTTTATTCCTCATCCTGGGAATATTTTTATATTTTGGGAAGTAGTTTTAACTGATAATAAATTGGAATCTTTATAGCATTCGTGTGCAGCTGTCTTTTTGGGGATTCTCATTTTCAAAATTATTTACGTAACGTATATATGTGACGTTATCGGGGGTTGGTGGGAGGGCGGGAGCCGCCCGGGGCCCCGCTGAAGCAAGCCGAGGGGATGTGGGGGTTGGTGGGTGGGTAGGTGGCAATTAATATACATGAGAGAGAGAGAGAGAGAGAGAGAGAGAGAGAGAGAGAGAGGAGGGCGATGGAGAGGGTACGTACGTACGTGACGCTCTGATCACGGGGAAAGACAGCGTTATGGACCAGAGCGGAAGGTCAAGCTGGTGAAGCGTAAAAGCTTATTTTTTGAGGTGGTTGAGCCAATCAAAGGAAAACGGAACCCTTCAAGTGGTGTAGGGCTACCAGTACCAGTGTTGCTATTGAGATATTATATGGCCAGGATCTCCGATTGGCAGGGAGTCAATGTAAGTACGCTGTTGTATGTCTGCATGTGTAATATCTTAGCCCATGTATTTTTTTTCCTATATCACGTACTACATATATATTCACTGTATTATACTTATTGTTTATTGTTTACTTATCTTTACAGAGAAGACTGACTCGGGTTTTCTGTCTTGGAGTCTGAGATGTCTGAAAAACACGACTCTTGGTAGCTAACTACATAATGTATTATTTTTAGATAAGTTGATGAGATAAACGAAGAAACAGCTGCCCAGCGCACTAGATGTTAGTGCTTGTTTTGCTAGTGGCTGGCTGGCAATTTAGCTCATCAGGGTGATAATCACTCCTTACTAAAAAGTACTGTTGTCAGTTGCTTTACATCAGTTTTGGACGAATTGAAACACGGCTGGTATGAAGACTACTGTATAGTATAGATAATCACGATAAGATAATTATTGCGCATCCAAAAAGTAGGAGTGAGGGTAAATAAGTATAAGTGTAACGATAGTAGCATGTTTCCCTAGTGCGGTGAGAATAACGCGGTGTGTTGTTGTGGTGGTGAGACACACGAGCTGCTCCACAATATTCACCCTCGTGTTCACCCCTCCACCACTCCCCCACTCATGAGTCTCCCCCAGCGCCACCCTTTGCTCCCCAGGCCGCTGCTAACACCCCAGCAGTGAGCCTAGCCTGGGGATGAGAGCTGACAGGCCCCCACCAGGCGTCTGTGTCCCGTCGCGCCGCCCCGCTGCTGCCCCGCCTGCAGGATCACCCTAGGACATCCCGCCCCGCCCCGTTCCGTCATCACACACAACAATGCCGGGCAAGAAGAAGAAATACAATGCCCGCTTCCCTCCGGTGGGTGTGCGGGGTTTTCTTGGGGGGGGGCGTTACACTGGGGGGGGGAGGAAAGAGTTGTCAAGCACCCTGGTTCTCTCTGGTGTGAGTTGGGCGTAGCACTGTTTACCCCCACACTGCATGCCGCACTGCCCACCCTTATTGAATGTACCAGCTAAGGCGCTACCGAAATATATTGTGTGTGAGAGAGATTTTTAATTTTTGTTGGTTTTATCTGTTCTCTTTTTATATTGTGAGTGTTAATGGTGGTGTGATTTGTGTTATTTTGTGGTTTTAGTGTTGAAAGAAGGGGAGAGAGAGAGTGGAGCAATGTTGTGTCAGTTGAGTCACAACAGATGTATTATTTTTGTGCCAGAGAGATAGAGAGAGAGAGAGTGTGTGTCAAGTGAGAGGAGGGAGAGGGTTGAGGTTCTAAGTGAGAGGATAGAGAGAGTGGTGAGGCTGTGATGCATAAGAGACAGAGAGAGAGAGACAAGGGTGAGTATTTAATCATAGGAAAAAAACATCTTGTATCAAAACAGTTAAATATGATTTGTGTTTCTCCCACAGGCGAGGATCAAGAAGATAATGCAGACAGATGAGGAAGTGGGGAAGGTGGCGGCGGCTGTGCCTGTCATCATCTATATCCTTTTATGCAACATTATTAGAAGATAGGGTGGTGGTGGTGGGATAAAAGGTGTGATAATGGTAGTGGAAGGAATTTGGATGGTGGTGGTAGTGATGGTGAAATCGAGAGCTGCAATGGTGGTAGTAGAAGGAATATAGATGATAATGGTGGGATAAGAGTTGTGATGGTGGTAATAGTCAGTGGATGGTGGTGATGATGATGATGATGCAGGAGTTAAAGAGTTCTAGTGGTGGTAGTAGGAGTTTGAGTGATAATGGTGGTGGTGGTGGTAGTAGGAGAAATTTCAATGATGGTGCGGGTGGTAGTGATGTTGCATCTACCACACAAACAGTGACAGATCTGACCAGTGTAGGTAGGAGTGACTACCTAACCTCACCTCACCTTACCTTACCTTACCTACCTAGCCTAACCTAACCTAACCTAACCTAACCTAACCTCACCTCACCTCACCTCACCTCACCTCACCTCACCTCACCTCACCTAACTAAATCTAACCTTACCTTACCTAAACCTTATCTAACCTAACCCTTCAATTATGTCAAGACGAAGCGAGAGAGAAAAAACTACCAAAAAATCACTAACTAAACACACCACATAAAAGCCTAAAACATTTCGCACTCCATATAGAGTCAACACACCTACACATATACGTATTACCCATCAGTATTAGAGACAAAGTGTGTGTGTGTATGTGTGTGTTTTCAATGGCGTATCCGTTAGAAGCCTTATCCCCCCACACCGCGCGGCCTGGAGCTGTTCGTTGAGAGTCTGTTGATGCGTGCAGGTGAAGTGACAGCTTCCCGACATGCCCGCACCCTCACGCCTGCCCACCTGTAAGTGTAGGGTATTAGATCCAACATTTGTAGGTATTGCACTATTGATTTTACACTTGTTTGTAGGATAATGGGCTCATAGATTGAAGTGGTATAGGTGGGCATTGCATTATTGATATCACAGTTTATATTATTAACCATTTCACTGAGACACAAAACAATTTACAGCACTGGAAGCAATGCATGAAATCTTTATAGTCATCTACAAGAAAGGAGATTACAAAAGAATAAATTTAGTTATTTCTAGCTAGTTTAGAGACTGGAGGTGGCTATTAAACAAGTAAACATGTCTCAGTGATCAGTAATTAAGGAAAGGTGTACCAGGTAGTAGTCAAAGGGTAATGAAGGAAATATGACCAAGGGCAACAAAGGTGATTAAACAAAAAGGCCCACTCAGATCCCAATTCCCGAGCAGGTTCATTACTTTGCTGTATCTAAGACATGAGGTGCAGGTATTGTGGTGGTGGTGTTACTGTTGTTTAAAGAGTAATTGGGTGCTAATATTTAATAGTAAATGAATAATAAGAAAAATAGAATAGATTATAATGAAATGAAAATAAATAGATTATAATGAAATGAAAATAACGAAGCCTCTCTCTCTCTCTCTCTCTCTCTCTCTCTCTCTCTCTCTCTCTCTCTCTCTCTCTCTCTCTCTCTCTCTCTCTCTCTCTCTCTCTCTCTCTCTCTCTCTCCTAGGAAACAATGCATCATGGCAGAGAAACGGTTCGACTTCCTGCAGGAGCTTGTTGCCTCCGTGCCAGACATTGGACCAGAGGGGGAGGCTGAACCAGGCACCCCCAGCACTCCTCTCACCCCCTCCTTCCCCACCCTTAACACCCCACAGCCCCAGCAGACACCACAGCCACTCCCACCACTAGCAGCACCCTCCACGCCGCCCCACGCCGTGTCACACACCTTCCCTGCCACACCAACGCACCCCTCGGCAGGTGAGTGGTGGTGGTGGTGGTGATTAGGTGTTTGTGGTGAGATTAGGTAATGGCATTGACTGATGGAAGTAAAGCACATACACATATACAAACGCACAAACTAATCGTTCTCTCTCTCTTCTTTCTCTCACTCTCGCTTTCTCACTCTCGTTTCTCCCTTTTCTCTCTCTCTCTCTCTCTCTCTCTCTCTCTCTCTCTCTCTCTCTCTCTCTCTCTCTCTCTCATAGACACAGCCTTCTCCCCGACGGACAGCACTGGTGGAGGGGAGCTTCCAGCAGGGCGAGGTAGGGGTCGTGGTAGGGGGCGAGGGCGTGGCCGGGGCAGGGGTGGAGGAGCACCGACAGGGCAACAGCAGGCTGGCCCCAACACTGCCCCCAGAGTCCCTAGACCAAGGTGATTGTGTGTGATGTTTTGGTTCTCTTTGGACAAGATTGAGAAGTGCTTTACTCCCTCACCTTGGCTGCTTTCCAAGGCCACAGAGATGATTAGCCAGGTTCCCAAGAGTGTTCTGCTTGTTATTGATGTTGGAATGTTGTTAATCTGTCACTAGAACTACAGAAACAGCCTTAAAAGTTTATAAATATTGTTAATTAGTCGTTAAAACAATAAAAACGTCCTAAAAATGTAGGGATGGTAATCTATCACTAGAACCATAAAAACATCCTTGAAAAATGTAAATATCTTGTTAATCTGTTTGAAAATATAGAAATCTTGTTAATGCATCATTGGAACCATAAGAAAGCCCTTGAAAATGTGAAAAAGTCTTGTTGATCTGTCTTAAAATGTAGAAATCTTGTTAATGCATCACTGGAACCATAAAAAAACACCCTTAGAAAATGTCACTTCAACCAGAGCCTTTGGAAAGTAGTGAAGGTGCAGTGTAGAAGTGTCTCAGAATGCATACCTTTATCCACTATTAACCCCTTCAGTACCATGACACATTTTCATACTTGTTCTGGTTACTATTTGGCAATTTTATACAGCTTCAGAAACTTATGTGATGGTTAAAATATTGAAGACTCTGGCCACTAATCTCATCTCCATAGACCCTTCCTAATATAAATAAAATAGTCTAATCGTACCCCAAACTCAAGGTAAAAATGCATCACAGTACTGAAGGGGTTAGGAGTTCAATAACCACCTTTTTTTTCTTTCCCTTCCTCCACACATCACATTGAACCTAATATCCTTGCACTATTCACTGGTTTACTCTCTCTCTCACTCATCACAGCATCTTAATCCCTTCAGTACTGGGACGCATTTTTACCTTGAGTTTTGTGCAGCATTAGACCATTTTATTGACATTAGGAAGAGTTTATGGAGGTCAGAAGATTAATGGCCACTCTTCACTATTTTAATCCCCCACATGAGTTTCTGAAGCTGTATAAAATCACCAAATAGTCACCAGAATGAATATGGAAAAGTGTCTTGGTTCTGAAGGAGTTAGACTTGAAATTATCTTCCCTGTGTCATTGTACCTTGTTTCTCCGCAGAGGTCGGCCAAGAAAGATTGTCCCTGAGCCAGTAGCCACCATGGACACCTCAGACCACTCAGATGATGCGCTGTCTCTTGATGTGGACACTGATGAGGATATGGTGTGTGTGTGTGTGTGTGAGAGAGAGAGAGAGAGAGAGAGAGAGAGAGTTAGGGGGTGTTTTTAAGTTATTTGTCTGTGCTTTTTTTTTTTTTTTTTTTTTTCGTTAGTCAAAATCTTTCTGTTTATTCTTTCTGTGTGTGTGTGTGTGTGTGTGTGTGTGTGTGTGTGTGTGAGAGAGAGAGAGAGAGAGAGTTAGTGGGTAGTTTAAGTTTTGTGGTTCTTTTTTTTTCATTAGTTAAAATCATTGTTCTGTTTATCCTTTGTGTGTGTGTGTGTGTGTGTATCATCATAACTTCTATCTATCTTTTCCTTTTCCTCATTTTAATATCCATCTTTTCATCTCTATTACATCCTTTTAGCTTCTTCCCATCATCATTTAAACCCCATACAATCACCAGCATTCTCCTATCACCCCATTTCCCTATCTCCCCTCATCACAACCCATCCACATCTACACATCAACCTCACACAACCTCACAACCCTCTCCACTCACCCTCCATTTATCCAACAGGGTTCGGACACAGATGAAGAGGTGATAATGGCTGCAGAACACTCCAGTAACAGCTCCTCTTCCTCCACCAGCCTCCACAAACCCTCCTCCCCTGTCCCTATCACTATCTCCACTGTCCCTACCCCTGTCACTGCCCCTGTCCCTACCCCTGTCACTGCCCCAGTCCCTGCTCCTGTCCCTGCCCCTGTTCCCTCCCTCTCCCTGCCTTCCATCCCACTGTCCTCTGCTGTCACCATTACTCAGGTCAGCAAGGCACAGACACCACAGAATATTCAGCCTCCTGCTTCTTCTGTCACGCCACAGTTTGGGTGAGTGGGTCGTTTGGGAGTGTTTTGGTGTGTTTCTGGATATTTTTGGATGTTTTTTGGTGTGTTTTGATGTATTTTGGGGTGTTTTTTATGTGTTTCTGAGTGTTTTTTGGTGTTTTGGTGTGTGTATGTGTTTCTGTTTGTTTTGGTATGTTTCTGCGTTTTTTGGTGTTTTGTTGTGTTTGTGGGGTGTTTCTTGATGTTTTGGTGTGTTTCTGGGTGTTTCTGGGTGTTTTAGTGCATTTCTGCGGGTGTTTTTGGGTGTTTGGTTTGGTGGTGCTTTTTGTGTGTTTTTGTCTAAGAAGAATTTTGTTTTGTTTTGTTTATTATGGTGTGTGTTTTTCATGGTGTGTATTCTCTCTCTCTCTCTCTCTCTCTCTCTCTCTCTCTCTCTCTCTCTCTCTCTCTCTCTCTCTCTCTCTTTCTGTATTTTATTCTTGCAAAAGTAATGCATTGATTCTTTTCCTCGGTAGATTAATATATTTTCTTTAACTGTCAGAGAATAGTGGTGGGTTTGTAGGGGCTGTGTGTTTTGTAAGTTTAGGTGAGTTCTGTTAGATAAGATGTGTTTTTAGTGTTAAGGTCTGTTCTGTATGGTAAATTTTGTTAAGTGTGTTTATTGATTAAGTTTTGTTTCTTAAGTGTGTTTGTTGGGTGTGTGGTTAAGTGTGTTTGTAGAGTTAAGGTGTGTTTTGTAGAGGCTTAGGTGTGTTCTGTATGTAGCTAACGTGTGTTGTGTCCACCTTCCTCACGGCATCTCCTTTCCCCACCACAGAGTTCCTGAAGTGAACACCAAAGTCGGCGAGTTTCAAATATCCATCGGGAAGGAATACAGCATAGGCATTGTACCACCAGTCCCCTCCACCACCAGCCCCACCACCACCACCGCTGCCACCACCAACACCACCACCACCACCAACAGTGCCCCAAGCAAACCCAACAAGCCGCCGCCCCCGCCAGTCCCAGCTCTACACCCCATACAGTTTGCCTTCCCCCAGGGTAATGTGAGGCTCTCCGGTCCCCCCCACAGCACTGCAGCCCTTGCCACGGCCCCCCACAGCCCCCTCACTCCTGGCGCACGGCCCTTCTTTGGGGTGCCAGTGCCAGTTATTACATCAGTGCACGCCATGAACAGTCGTCCCTCTCTTGCCGGGGACAATGGAAGTGCCACGGCCATCACTGCCCCCGCCGCCACTGCCGCCATGCATGTCAACTCGCAAGTGGATGAAGATTATGACTCCTAGATGTGTGTGTGTGTGTGTGTGTGTGTGTGTGTGTGTGTGTGTGTGTGTGTGTGTGTGTGTGTATGTCTTCTTCCAGACCTCAGCTCAGCCTTTCGTTGTGTCTCTAGTTGTGTTTGTGCTGCTTTTGTTTCCTTTTTCATCATACTTTCATGTTTTGTAATGTTTTTTTCTTTCATTCTTTTTTTCTATTATCTCTACCATTTCATTTGCTACAGTTTTTTTTTTTTTTTTTTTTTTTTCCCCTCCCATTTTTCCTGCTTTTCTGATTGGTCGTTATGATTGAATAGCTTCCTGTCTCATCTGGTTTTCATGTTGTGTGGTCTGTTTTCTGCTCACCATGCATTGAGTGTCTCTCTGACCCAGCCAGTGTTCAGTTCCTCATCCTGCTTCCTCTCTTTGCTAAGCCTTGTGCAGTGAGTGCCTCTTTGTCCTTTCATCCTGAGTTGATTGGGTGATGGACTTTAAAATGGAATCGTACTTCCATTATGTATTCATTGTGCAGTGGCTGGCTTTGTATTGCATCAGTATTCAATTCCTCCCCTGCCTTTGTATGTAACCCTTACACAGCGAGGGACATCCGCCACAGACAGTCTTGGCTTGGTAGTGAGGGCGTACCATTATGCATTTACATAAGAGAGGGACTGGCCAAGGGCAATGTAAACTATTAAAAAAATATTTCCGATCACCGAGCAGGTTCAAGAGAGTTAGCCAAAAGAATGGGATGAATGTCTTGAAGCTGTCTTGAATGAGTTGAGGTCATAGAAAGGTGGGAATGCAGGCAGGGAATTCTAGAGTGTACCAGAGAAAGGGATGAATAATGGAAAGTACTGATTAACAATTGCATTAGAGAGATGGACAGAATAGGGGATGAGAAATAGGAAATAATTGTGCAGTGAGGTTGTGGGAAGAGGGGATGCATGCAATTGGCAAGATCAGAAAGACAGTTAGCATGAAATTAGCAATAGAATATAGCAAGAAATGCAACATTGCAGCAATGAGAAAGAGGTGAAGGCAGTTAGTCAGAAGAGGGTTGATAAGGCATAAAGCTTTTGATTCCACCTTATCTAAGAGAGTTAGTATGAGTGAACAGTCAGAGAGGAAACTTGAGATAAAGTTGCAGAGGGAAGAATAGAAGCTGTAGGAGGGTAATTTTGAGATCAAAGCTTTGTGCCAGACTATCATAAGCTTTCAATGTATCTAAGGCAAAAGCAAAAGTTTCACCAAAATCACTAAAAAAAAGGATGACCAAGATTCGGCCAGATCACCAGTAGAGCAGCCTTGACAGAAGCTTTACTCCTGTCGCTGCGCTCAACAGCCTGACATGAGAGTGACAGGCAGAAATGAAAGGACAGATCAGAGAATTGTTAGTTGTTTGGCTGTGGGTTTGTGTCGCAGCCACCACCTCTAATATCAGCGCTCAGCCAGTCAAGAAGGCAGTTTCAACTGTGTGTGTGTGTGTGTGTGTGTGTTCCCGCTGTGTGACAGTTACAGTTGCCTTTTAACTTTTGTCTTATTATTTTTTTGGTCTAGTGTGTTTTAATTGCATAAGTTTGAGGTTGTCGCTCAGTTCTGTTTTCTACCTCCAGACCTAATTTTGTATTGATATCCTTGCTTGCTCAGTTCAGGGAGTTTTTCACCCTCAGGTTAATTCAGTTTTGAGTTTTGACACCTGCTTCCATTTTTTCTGTAGTGTTGCTCTCTTCCTTGTTTGCTGCCACCGCCACTGCTGCTGCTGGTCTTTGTGTTGTGTTGGTTTACAGTGAGTACAAATGCACCATGTCCAGTCTTTGTGTGTTTGTTGCTTTGCTGTGGCAGCATCACATTCAGGGGTGTTCAGGTCAAGTACTGTACAGCAACACTCTTGAACAGCCACCAACACTGTCCGTCACTGTCACTGTCACTGTGGCTGGAATTCATGGTTTCCACACTTTGTGTATCACAAAGTGAAGGAAAGTAATGTTTTGTTTGTGTCACTAATGAAGGACACCACCACTGATCCCTGTTAAAACCTTGTTGTG
Organism: Portunus trituberculatus; assembly: GCF_017591435.1. Lineage (NCBI taxonomy): Eukaryota > Metazoa > Arthropoda > Malacostraca > Decapoda > Portunidae > Portunus > Portunus trituberculatus. Next base: position 2,345,671 of record NC_059264.1, on the reverse strand, counting down.
TGAAGCAATTTAGGTAGTGTTGTGCAGCAAACCTTGGCTGTGTGGCCTTGCTGCCCTGCCAATCTTTTGAAAGTACACTCAACCCTCGATTTGCCGGACTAAAAGGGGGGAAGGCTTGTCCGGGAATGGCAAATGTCCGGCAATGGAAAATGTCCGGGGGTCTACCCCCTTGCCGGACTTTACCCTATACAGGTTGAACCCCGCTTTAACGGCACGCGATTTACCGGAATCCCGTGTTTAACGGCAAAAATTTCCGGTGGGAACATAGTGTTGTCTTTAACGGCATTTCGGCACCTGCACCAGCTGTACCAGGAAGTTGGAAAATAAATCAGACGTTTTTTGTTCAGAAAAACAAAACTGAGGGAGAAGAAAGAGACTTTGCACCAGATGTGGAAGACAAGAGAAAGAAAAATAAAAGAAAGGCAGGATCAGGAAGAATAGAAGTAACAGGAGGTGCCGAGGCAAAGGCAAAACCTCCGACGACCATCATCATCATCATCATCATCATCATCGTTGTGAAGAAGATGTATCCACGACAAGCACGTAAGCACAACACTCGTGTGACGCGGCAGACTTGTTTACAGTCCAGTACTAGACGTGTATGTCCGCCCGCGCTGCCATCTATAGTGCCCGATTTGCGAACTTTGTCTGGCGCGGTAGTTTGAAATCGACTTGTCCCGGACTTTTTTTTTTTTTTTTTTTTTTTTTTTTTTCCCACAGACTCTTGTCTGGCAAATCCGAAATCCGGCAAATGGAGGTCCGGCAAATCGAGGGTTGAGTGTATTGGGAAATGAGGGCAGTATTATTTAATTCCAGAAAATCTTACAAAAGACAAGAAATCACAGTTTTTTTAGTTGGTTACTTATTTATTTAACAATGAATGACAAACTGGCCAAGGGGTTGCAAATTTTTTTACTAAAGATGTCCAAGGCATTCCCTCAAAGTACTTCATGGAAATGTTTGGATCAGATTAAGACTGAAGTAGTCCACAGGTGACACAGGTGAACTGATAGAGCCAACAGTGCTCTCTAAAAGATGTTAAATGCTGAGGCCCAGAGAAGGCAAGGCAAAGTGGGGCGGGATGGGATGGGGTGGAGAGGTGATTGGTGTGTCCATCATGGAATGAGAGCCGTGTGGCAGACAGTGTTGTGCAGCATTGCTTTGCTACAAGTTGTGTGCTGTCCTATGTCTGTCAATTTGTTCAGTGAATTATCCATCTGTGTCTGTCCTTGTGTGCCTCTTACTCTGCTGTACTCTGTGTGTGTGTGTGTGTGTGTGTGTGTGTGTGTGTGTGTGTGTGTGTGTGTGTGTGTGTGTGTGTGTGTGTGTGTGTGTGTGGGGTTTGTGTGTATGTGGAGCTCAGCGCTGCACCACCAACACCACTCATGGCATTGGTGTGCCGTCGCCTCACTCGGCGTGGCTCTCCCTTCACCAGTGCCGTAGTGCTGTGAGACACAAAGGAAGCCCTGTGTTGTGTGGCGGGTGTGAGGGACTGAAGGACTTGCCCGGCCTGGCCTGGCTGCCACACCCAAGAGACAGAAGAATGTGATACAAAGCAGTATTTGGGAACACAGGTGTGGTCTGGGTGGGGTGGTCTCTGCTGCAGGATGGTGGTGATGGTGTTTGGAGCCCCAGTGCCTTCCTGAAGCCTGTGCTGGTGTGTGTGCAGAGAAAGGTGCCAAGGAGCCGGACTGGCAGTGCTGAGTGTTCCCAGAGTCAGGTGTCTTCAAGGGGCCGGCCAGCTCGGCATCCCTTGGTGCTGCGGTGAACTCCTTCCTGTGACAGTATTTGCCCTGTGATTAGTGCACTGGTTAATGTTACTGTAGTCATAAGAACTGTGGCGGGGATGCCGTCGCCACCGCTGCACTGTTGTGGTGCCGGACCATGCACCGCTGCTGCCGCTGCTGTTCGTTGCCAACAGACAAGAGTTTGCTGTTGTGCCGAGTTGAGGCGTCCCGCTGCCGAGCAAACACGGAACACCCGGTGCTTGGCCCAGACGGCTGACAGTTCCCTCCTGCCGTGGAGCTGCGCGGTGGCCTGGCCATGGTGGAGGTCTGGGGCAAGATAAGGCTGTGGGTTCCTTATCATCTTCCATGGTTATTGATAAGCCTCTAATTTAATGACTGGCTAGCTAGTATTTACTAATATCAAACTGTATTCAACTAACTCACTATGTCTTAGCTGTGCCGGCGTGGCGGGCGCAGCAAGGAGCAATAATGCCACCCTGGGGTCTGGCAGTCAGACCGTCGGGTCCAGCGTCCTGGGATGTGGTCCTTGCCATGACTGTAAAACTGCAACGTCAAACAGACCTACTCTAGTTGTCTTTTGTCCTGTTAAGTTTAGTGGTCCCATCACTCCGGGGCGGTGCCACAGTTGCTGCTGCCACTGCCGCCGCCGCCACCACCACCGCTGTCTCATCCTCAAACCAGCGATCAAATCTTAGCATGATCAATGCCAAATGTCAGAACTTTCCATGTGTTGCCGTGTTTGTCTATGTGTGTGTGTTCCGTTGTTCAGTGGAGTGCCGCACTGCACCAGACTGCTGGTGGCAGCACACACCAGCACCTGTGGAGTCTGGCCAGCTGTGTGGTGGTGGTGGTGGTGGCACGGTGGCAGACTTGTTTGCCGCCGTCCCTGTGCCGTGTCTGTTTCTTTCTGGGCGTGACAGTGTGTGGTGTAGTCCTGTGTTCTGTGGTCCCTGAACACCTCCACAGCCTTGGTTCGTCTGCATCCACTCCTAGTATTAAGCGTTGATTGTTCAACTTGTATTAAGTACAAAATAACCTTACCCTCTGTTCCAGGACTGACATGTTACAGTGAGCACTGGGTTGCCAGGCACTCCTGTCCCTCTGTACACTGGTCAAAATGATGCTTCTTAAGAGGCGTGTGAGGTGCGGTCAGACCGTACATGTGTGTGTGAGTGTGTGTGTGTGTGTGTGTGTGTGTGTGGTGTGTATAGACTGACATTTAATCTTTTACTTTCTCTTGATTGACATCTTTAAAAGTTATTTCTTGAAACCCGTGTTATGAGGAGTGATAATTTTTTCATTTCACTGATGATGAATCCTTCTGTTCCTTTTCCCAGCCCCGGCAGCCCCTCAGCCCCTCCCACAACAAAGCACTCTGTCCCTGCATAGCTCCCACTCAGCCCCCAGCCCAGTCCCCAAGTCCCGAGTGATTAGCAGTGTCACACTTGTAGTCTATTACTGCCTGGTGATAGGTGATGCAACATGAGAGAGAGAGAGAGAGAGAGAGAGAGAGAGTGGGAGCAGTGCATGTGTTACAATATTCCTGGAATCACTACATTATGGTATGTGAAAGTATTTTACTACCAAGCAAATACATTACTTGGAATAAGAGCAGAGTGTTTGCAGTACCTTTGGGTGTGTGGTGCCTGCAGTATCTGTCTAGCAACACTCAGCGGTGTGGTGATATGTGGTGATGTACTGAAAGGTGAGTAGTGGTGTTTTTATTTGCTTTACTACTGCCACTAGAAAATTTGATAAAAAAAAGCCAACTGTTCTTATTTGTAGAATCTTTGCTATGTATTCTTGTCTCACACACACACACACATTCATTGAGCACATCTATCTTCTAAGTAACCTCAATAAAAACATCCACTCATGATTTTCTCCTTAGGTTTGAGCAGAATGGACAGCAGGAAGGGAGACAGCACCAGACTCAGCTACTTTACTCCCTTACTGACTCTACAAGGATGCACTGCCTTCCCATTCTGAGGTGGACAGGTTAAAGGAATGGAGTAAGGGAAAGCAAGGTGTGGGTGTGGTGGAGTCTAGTGAAGTAAGTTTGGTTAGTTCTTGGTTTTCCCGTTAAAGTGTTAAGACTATGAGTTAAGAAGATTGAGGCCAAGAATTAGAGGGTAGAGAAGGAAAGTATTTGTGTATCACCTTCATTGCTAGAAAGGGTATTAGCATTTCCTTATTGTTTTTGTTTAGAGGTTCAAAAGAGGGATTATTTGTTAGTATGTTTGTGTGTACATGTTTCCTGTCCCTTGATTGCAATGGAGCCTTTTTCTTTCACTGTTTTTGTTGACTTAGCCAGTTTCCTTCTCTTATTAACTCACCTGTGTCTTTATTTACCAAGTTTCAGGCAGTTGATAGAAGAAATGCATAAACAAACAGCTCAAAGAAAGACACTCCATAAATTAAAAGGTTTGGGTACATCTTAAGAATAATTCCCAAGAAGTTGATTCAGTTCGCAGCAAAGAAATGCAGAAACAAAGTGCTAAAAAAAAGAAAAACAAAACAAAACACCTGGCACTCCTTAAATGATAAAGGTTTAGATACAGCTTAAGAACAATTCCATGAAGCTCAATCAGTTTGCTGCAAAGAAATGCAAAAACAGAGAGAGAGAGAGAGAGAGAAAACACTCCATAGATGATAAAGCTTGACTCAGCAGGCAGTTAGTAAAAGAAATGCATAAACAAACAACTCAAAAAAGACACCGATAAAAAAAAAAGCTTTGGGGAACTCTCAGTAATTCCTATGAAGTTACTTAGCATGCAACACTTACTGTAATAGACTACAGTTACATATTTCAGTAGAGGTTTGTTTAATACAGCTCCTCAAATTTGCTAGGAAGTTACAAGTGCTCATTATGCAAAGGAAACTAAAGAAACATTTCACCAGTTTATATTTAGAAAGATGATTTTGTTTCTATAGCTCTTCAAGTTTACAAAGAGGTTAGGAATGCTTATATGTGAAGGAAACTGTATAGATATGTCACTAGGTTATATTGTTAAGATAGAAGGTTTTGTTTCTATAGCTCTTCAAGTTGACAGAGAGGTTAGGAATTCATGTATCTGAAGGAAATGAGGTAGGTTTTGTTTTGATAGCTCTTCAAGTTGACAAAGAGGTTAGGAATGTTTATATGTGAAGGAAACTATGTGTAAATATGTCACAGATTTATTTAGATAGTACATGCCTTGCCACCAGGAAGGAAAAACCACTACAGAGAATAAGTGTGTGTGTGTGTGTGTGTGTGTGTGTGTGTGTGTGTGTGTGTGTGTGTGTGTGTGTGTGTGTGTGTGTGTGTGTGTGTGTGTGTGTGTGTGTACTGTAATCATTTGGTCCCCTAAATACACATCATCATCATCATTTTTGTTTATTGTCCACATTTAGAGTAGGGTTGGATGGACGGTGACTGTTTTCCACAACTGGCGATCTTGTGCCATGTGTTCCTCTATTACCAACAATTCCACATCCCCTAACTGTACAACAAACTCATATTAGGTAATGGACGGATTCTTTGCTTCTTTATCACGAGTTCTGGACGGTTGTTATCTTGTGTGCGCTGGAGGTAATTCTCTCTCTCTCTCTCTCTCTCTCTCTCTCTCTCTCTCTCTCTCTCTCTCTCTCTCTCTCTCTCTCTCTCTCTCTCTCTCTCTCTCTCAGATCAACTCAAACCAGAAGAAAAGTTATCAATGCTTATTACACACACACACACACACACACACACACACACACACACACACACACACACACACACACACCACAGACTAGACACTGATAAGACTTCAGACTGCATAACTTGACTAGAATATAATAATGACTAGACTAGCATTAAAACTCACTCTCACTCTCTCTCTCTCTCTCTCTCTCTCTCTCTCTCTCTCTCTCTCTCTCTCTCTCTCTCTCTCTCTCTCTCTCTCTCTCTCTCTCTCTCTCTCTCTCTCTCTCTCTCTCTCTCTCTACCAAGCATCATCTCCTTCCATAAGATCAAATATATCGGCTGGACTTTCAATAGTGTTCTCCTTCTTCAGTTGATCTCTCTTGGTTACCCTTGGCACTTCTGAAGGGGTACTGGGGCCTTCCGGGAGGGGTGGCAGGGTTGCATTAGGTCCCTGGGGCTCTGGTAAGGGTGTATCTACTACTTGTGGCTCTGGTTCTGCTAGTTCTTCTTCTACTGTAGCAGGAGGAGCAGGAGGAGGTGGCTGAATGGCTGCTGGGTCGCCTGTTAACTGTGGCATGTCTTCAGGAGTGTGGGTTCCTTAGCAGTGGCAGGGTCTTCCTCAGGGACGTCCTCTGTGGGTGTTGTCAGGGCGGTGTTGGGGAAGAGTGTGTGGAGGGAATGAGAGGGAATGAAAGGCCTTGTTAATGAAGAAATGTACAAGTTAGTGAGTAAAGTGATGTTGGAAATAAAGAAATGTATGGCAAAATGAATTAACTTACTTGATGAATAGACTAGTAAATGAATAACTAGCTTGATAACTAGGCAAGTAAATGAAGCAGTCTTGTAAATAAATCAATAAAGAAATGAATAACTAGCTTGAATAGACAAGTAATTGAAGTAGTACTGTAAAGAAATGAATAACTAGCTTGAATAGACAAGTAAATGAAGTAATCTTGTAAGTAAATAATGTATGAATAAACTAGCTTGATAAATAGACAAATGAATAAACCAACTTCACAATACAGCAACGCAAATAAATGAATAACGTTACTGATACATATAAAATGCAAAATAAAAAAAATTAATGAAACAAACAAATTGACCACCTCTCAATAGACAACAAACAACAACAACAAACCCATCATTACAAACCTGAGAGGATTAAAAAAAAGAATAAACAAACCCAACCCAACCCAACTCACTCCATTAATAACATAAACAACAACAAAACCATCATTATTAACCTGAGGAGCAAAAAAAACAAACTTATAAATAAACAAACCCAAACAAACACACTCACTCTATTAACATAACAACAAAAATAACAACAACAACAAACTTGGTACTAAAAAATAAATAAAACCACAAACTCACTCACTCCACTAACAACAAAAATAACATCAAACAACAACAACATAAAAAACAAGAAAAACAACAAACCTGAGAGTGGCGCAGGTGTGAGTGGCGGTCGTTGTCCTTGGCGAGCTGACCTGATCCTGGCTGAGCGTGCCCGGTCCTCCCCGAGCCGTGACCCCAGGGGAACGTTGGTAGGATCATCCTCAGGGGGTGGGGGTGGGGGTTCTGATGGGTCTTCTGGTTCGTCGTGCCATATCGTCTCCTTGTTCAACTCTGGGGTGGTGGTGGTGGTTTGGTTAGGGTAGGTTAGGTTAGATTAGATTAAGTAGTGATTTTGTTAGCTATTATGTTAGTACAGAATAGTGGTGAAAGACTGAGAATACTGGATAACTCTTGCATCAGGGAGGCTGGACAGAATGGTGGTGAGACTGAGAAAACTGGTTAACTCTTGCATCAGGGAGGTGGACAGAATACTGGTTAACTCTTGCATCAAGGAGGGTGGACAGAATACTGGATTAACACACACAATAGCTCAAGTGTCGAGCAGGAATGCTGGAAGCACTGTGGGGCTGACGTCACGGCCAAACAGACACGCGATTGGCTCAGAGCGAGCGGGAGGCGGGACAGTGTAGTGCGGTACATTCGCTAAATATGAGAGAAAATCGCTAAACTTGAGGGCTTGGCCTTTTTCCAGACAGTCGCTAAATAAGGGTTTCGCTAAGCTGGATTTCACTAAATTCGGGTTTACTGTAGTGGTGAAAGACCGAGAATACTGATTAATTCTTGCATCAGGGAGGTGGACAGAATAGTGGTGAAAGAGAGAATACTGGTTAACTCTTGCATCAGGGAGGTGGACAGAATAGTGGTGAAAGAGAGAATATGGGTTAACTCTTGCATCAGGGAGGACAGAATGGTGGTGAAAGACTGAGAATACTGGTTAACTCTTGCATCAGGGAGGTGGACAGAATAGCGGTGAGAGAGAATACTGGTTAACTCTTGCATCAAGGTGGACAGAATAGTGGTGAAAGACTGAGAACACTGGTTACCTCTTGCATCAGGGAGGTGGACAGAATAGTGCTGAAAGACTGATTAACTCTTGCATTAGAAGTCTTAGTAAGTGAAGACAGAAAGACAAGAAAACATATGGGTAACAAGATCAGAAGAGCAAGCAGTAAGGGTGAAGACAATGATAGAAGATAGCAAAGAGACACAACAATAACAACAACTACTACTACTACTACTACTACTACTACTACTACTACTACTACTACTACTACTACCACCACCACCACCACCACACACCTGGCATCTTCATCTCAGACGTAGAATCGAGGGACAACTGAGCACCTCCCTTCGTTATCTTATCCAACAAAATGCCCAGGTGTTTCTTGAGCTTATTGGTGTCAGCGGGCATGGTAAGCTCTGGGGTGGGTGGGGCATCGCGGGGCAGGGGTGTTGGGGGGTTGCCGGCGGTGCTAGTGTCCCGCCTCCTAAGCTGCCCCGATTTAGCACTGAGCGAAGGAGGAAGGTCACGGCGGCATCAGTTGTCTCCTCCCAGCCCTGTGTGAGATGAGACTGCTTGGTTGCCTACAGTATTCAATTTATTTATTCATTTATTTATTTATTTATTAATTATTATTATTATTATTATATTATTTTATTTTATTTATTTATTTAGTTTTTTGCTGTTATTGTTTGGTTGGTTGAGAACTTTATGTGGGGAATTAGAATAGTGAAGACTGTGGTCATTAATCTTCTGACCTCCTAGTGTCAATAAAATGGTCTAATTGCACACAAATCTCGAGGTAAAAATGTGTCCTAGTACTGAAGGGGTTAAGGGAGATCTGAAACTGTTTACATAACCTTGACACCAAAATAAGAAAAAGCAAACCTGTGTGAAACAATAAGAGAATGAAAGGAAATCTGAAACAAAAAAAAAAAAAAAATAAATAAATAAAAATTAATTAATAAAAAAAAAAAAAAAAAAAAAAAAAAAAAAAGGACTAAGAGATTTACTAATACCACCAAAGCCAGCCCCCAAACACCCGTACCTGCTCCATGGATGGGTGCACCACAGGGGACATGGCGCCGAAAGAAGGGCAAACTCCTGGTCACTCATGCCAGTGGCGAGACGTGTCATCTCCAGCACCAGCCGCACCACACAACTCAGCTGGCACCCGTCCTCCTCCATGCCCTGCAGTGCCAACACATAGCAGGGTGACAGGAAGTGTTAGAATGCTTTGAGTCGTGTTGTGTTGTGTTAGAATGGTCTTAGATTCATTATTTTTAAAGTTATAAGTAGAAAGTGTTAGAATGTTTTTGGGATTTGTTATTTGGTGTTAGATTGCTCTGATATTTGTTATTTTAAAGTTATAAATAGAAAAATGAACCTTTAATACAAGATACACTGGTGAATGGTTAAAAAATATCTAACCTAACCAACCTGACAAGACCAACGCTGAAAACCTTAAATGCAATAACTAAATGAATGAAAACCTACCATGAGGAGATGACAAAAACAACCTAACCACACACAACTTAACAAAACCACTCACAAAACACCTTGAAATTCTCCGAGATGACATGAGTGACCTGGATCTACTTGTGAGTGTCTTTTAGAGAGATGTGAAGAGGAAAAGAGATGGAAAATAAGAAGAGGTGAAGAAAGGAACTAACATAAACGCATATAACTTTACAAAACCACTCAAAAAACACCTTGAAATTCTCCAAGATGACATCAGTGACTTGGATCTGTTTGTGGGTGCCTTAAGAGAGATGTGGAGAGGGAATGAGATGAAGATAAAGAAGAGGTGAAGAAAGGAACTAACATAAACGCATATAACTTTACAAAACCACTCAAAAAACACCTTGAAATTCTCCGAGATGACATCAGTGACTTGGATTTGCTTGTAGGTGCCCTCCAGAAGACTGTCCAGGTTGGCTAAAGGTGTTGGTGTCTTGTCCTTAAACTTGGTGAGGAGGCGACGCTGAACTGCACGAAATTGGGCCGAACGCTTTGCTAACTGGAGCTGTTTGGGAAGGAGTGGAAAGACGGTGGATTAGTGGATGGCGATGTGGTGGTGTACTGGTGTTTTGCGGGTGATGTGGTGGTTTTCAAGAGAGTTTCTCCAGTTAATAATGAAGAAATCTCATCTTTCTGCCTCTAAAACCATAAAAATACCCTTAAAACACTCTTCCCTCTCACCATGACTATTTTCAAGGCCACAGAGATAAATAGCAAGGTTTTCAAGAGTATTTCTCCAGTTCATAATCTAGAAATCTTGTCACTCTGCCTCTAGAACTGTAACAACATCCTTAAAAAATGCTCTTCTCTCTCACCATGACTATTTTCAAGGGCCACAGAGATGACTAGCAAGGTTTTCAAGAGTGTTTCTCCAGTTATAAATGAAGAAATCTCGTCACTGCCTCTAGGACCAGTAAAAACACCTTAAAAAAAACTCATGTGAATTTAAATAAAGCCTTTTGAAATAGTGGAGGTGAAGCAAAGAAGGGTTTAAGAATAAGAACTTAAACCATACCTAACCACTACTACCACTACCGCCACTACTACTACTACTACTACTACCACCACCACTAACACTACCCCCACCACCACCACTACACCCTACCTCCAGCTCTTTATGTTTCTTGCGACGTATGAAATGAGCATCAATCTCGAAGAAGAGCTCGTGGGTGGGGAAGGAGGAAGCGACCCCCAGCAGCAGCTCCTCCCCATCCCTGCGGCTCGGCTGGCTCCAGTAACCCTTGAGGCGGCGTGTTAACTCCTTCAGGATGAGCCACAGAGCTGCCATGCTGGTGGGAGGGAGCCAGAGGGAGTGAGACAAGGAGAGAGAGAGATGGAAAGATTGTGAGTGAAGGGAATGAGAGAAAAGGTATGTTAAAAAAAGAAATTGGAGAGAGAGAGAGAGAGAGACGGAAAGGCTGTGAGTGAAAAATGAGACTTCTGTAAGATATGAACAAGAAAATGAATAAAACGAGAATGAATAAGAAGAAACAAGCATATATAAGAACACAAGAAAGACAAGAACAATAACACACCACTACCACCACCACCACCACCACCACCACCAAAACAAGAAAGAAAAGAACAATGAAATATCTAACCTTGGAAATTTGAAGATACGAAGAAGAAAAATTAATAAAATAAAACCAAATAAGAAAAAAAACTATAACAACAAAAATAAAGAAAAGAACAATACCACCACCACCACCACCACAAAAAAAAAAAAAATAAATAAATAAATAAATAAATAAAAAAATTATATACCTTGGAAATTTAGATAAAAAAAAAATAAGAATAAAACAAAAGTAAAGAAAAAAAACTGCTAAGAATAAAAAGGAAATGAAAAGAATAACAAAGCAACACCACCACCACCACCACCACCTTACCTATCAGACTGCAGGCGGTATCTGTTTGTGGTGCGGGAGGACAGAATAGTGACCTCCATTCCATTATAGTACTGCAGACCAATTGCCGTGCCCACCCCTGCGTCCTGCACCAACTCTGGGGACGTTACGTTAGGTTAGGTAGGGTAAATTAACCCCTTCAGTACCACGACGCATTTCTATATTAATTCTGGTGACTATTTGGTGATTTTATACAGCTTCGGAAACTCATGTTGGGTGGTTAAGTCCTTCAGTACTGGGACGTTTTTTTACCATGAGTTTTGGGTGCGATTATACGATTTTATTTACATTATCAATTGTCTATGAAGATTAGAAAATTAATGGCCAGAGTTTTCACTATTTTAATCCCCACATAAGTTTCTGAAGCTGTACAAAATCACCAAATAGTGACCAGAATGAATATGGTAATGAAGGGGTTAAAGTAGTGAAGACTGTGGCCATTAATCTTCTGACCTCAACAGATCCTTCCTAATGTCAATAAAATGGTCTAATGGTACACAAAACTAGGTAAGAATGCGTCTCAGTACTGAAGGGGTTAAAATAGTGAAGACTGTGGCCATTAATCTTCTGACCTCAATAAGCCCTTCCTAACATCAATAAAATGGTCTAATGGTACACAAAACTCTAGGTAAAAATGTGTCCCAGTACTGAAGGGTTAATGGAAACTGGAGGTCAGGTTAGGTTGAAAAGGAAGGATGTTTTGGGGTAGGATGGAAAGTTAGGATTAGGTTAGGTTAGGTTTAGAAATGAAGGACGTTTTGGGGTATGCTAGAAATATGCTTTTAAAAATTAACGATGTATAAACCAATCCACCACATCACCACCACCACCACCAGTCACCACCACATCCATCCACACCACACCACACCAAACACCACCACCACTGCACCTAAACTAAGACACATTAGACTCACACCACCACCACACTATACTACACCACTACTACCACACCCACACACAACACCACCACTACCACACACTAAATTCCCTAGACTCACACAAACACACCCACACACACCACCACCACCACCACCACACTCACCTGGGAAGAGATCTGGCAGACTGACAGCGGCTTTGTTACTGGATATGGTGATCTTGTGGTCGGCCTCCTTGCTGGGACTACAGGGCCTCACTACAAGACGGAGCGGCAACTCAAGCTACACACAGAGGGAGACACAAAGACAGTGTTGATTCTATGGAGTGTAGTTTTGACAGTTCAGGAAGGGAAGAGAAAGAGGAAGTGTGTGTGTGTGTGTGTGTGTGTGTGTGTGTTTTTATGGTAATATGAAGACAGTTTGACCAATTAAAGATAAATGAATAGGATAGAAAGATAGAACACAGCAGATAGGGAGAGAAAAACTATGAGTGTTGACCTTAAAGTGATATTTTGCCAGTTAACACACACACACACACACAAACCCGTACCTGCACAGTGTTGATGCGTGGCGCCCCTGTGTGACTGACATAAGAGGTGATAATGGTGACGGACAGACTGGGTGGGATGTACGGCTCAGCTTGGTAGAATTTAATCATTATTTGGCTGGTGTCGCCTGCAAAGAGTGGATGGAGTGTTAGGTGGTGGTGGTGGTGGTATAGTGTGAGAATGATGAAGTGTTGTTGTGCTGTTGTGTGTTTGGTTTGAGGTAGTGTGGTGATGTGAAGGTGGTGATATGAAAGGAGGAAATGTACAGTCACCATTACAACATCTCTTGCAAATATGGTAATTATCATTTCACCACTACACAAGCACAAAGTCACCAACACACACACACACACACACAAAGTCACCACTGTCCACCACACACAGTCACCACATAAACACAGTCACCACGCACACACACACACACACACACACACACACACACCTAATAACAATGTACAAGTTAGTACACCATACGGAAAAGATAGATAGACAAGACCTGGGATCTGACAGAGGATGGAGATAGATGAACAAGAGGACAGACACACACACACACACTCAACAGCACAAGGCTTTCTTCTTCCTTTCATCCCTACTCTACCCAACTCTCAAACTGCAAGAGTGAACCAGTACTCTCAATCACTCATACCTTTCTCTGGCACACTCTGGAACTCCCTGCCTGCTTCTGTATTTCCATCTTCCTACAACTTGACTTCTTTTAAGAGGGAAGTTTCAAGACATTTGTCCCTGACTTTTGACTAACTCTCTCAATCTTTTAAACAAACAAAAACAACAACTCACAAACAGTCCGCAGTACAAAGGTGTCCTGCGTCACACCGATGGGTTTCTCTACAGCCACATTGACCCTGACAGTGTTGAGTGGCGTGTGTGCCGTGATGCGCAGGACAACAGGGACAGCCGGCACTATGCCCCCGTCCCCATCCAGCGGTGCCACCCTTGTCTCCCCTCCCCATGGCTCCAATTGAGTGCCAACGGTGCCATAGACTAGAAGATCACTCTCACCGCGACCCATTCCGACCAACGCACCTGTGATATAAGGTCAAGTTAAGGCAGGGTAGGGTAGGTTAGGTCAGGTCTAGGGCAGGGCAGGGCACGGCAAGTTGAGTTGAGTTAAGTTAAGTTAGGTTAGGGTAGTGTAGGTTTAGGGTTTTCTCATCCTTAAAAACACACTCTTTGTCCATCCTACACCTCTTCCCTGCACCCTACACCCCTCACACTCACCCTACACCCCCTCACACTCACCCTACACCCCCTCACACTCACCCCACACTCCCTCACACTCACCCTACACTCCCCCACACTCACCCTACACCCCAACACTCACCAGTATCCTTAGTAGAAGCTTTGATGATCTTGTGGAGGTGAACGAGCTCCTTGTCAGTGTGCTCATAGTTAATCTCTCGTGTCTCGGTGGGCGGTGCGACAAACAGTGAAGGGTCAGTGCCAAGGTAC
>NC_059264.1:2324082-2329082 GCF_017591435.1 Portunus trituberculatus | reverse complement strand
CTTTAACCTAACCTAACCAACACACCACAACACCACAACACCACACAACACCACTCAACACCACTCACCCACAATGAAGGCAGTGAAGCAGCAGGGGTCAAATTCAAGCTTTTTCACAAACTTAAGAACACCGGACTCCTTGAAGCAGTGTACACCTCTTTGTGTCAACACCAGTATACTAACAGGTTCCCCCTCCACCCCCCCCACCACTGCCAGCTCCACCGCAGCCTCCCCAAGCAACTGTGTCCACTCTGGGGTCAGGCGACGGCCACTGGTACTGCTGCGATTGTTGTTGTTGTTGTTTGATGGTGTTGTGGTGGTGTTGTTGTTGTTGTTGGTGGTGGTGTCGGTGTTTTCAGATGCTACTGCTATGGTTTGGTACCTGAGAGAGAAAGGGAGGGGTGAAAGAGAGAGAGAGGGAGAGGGAGAGAGAGAGAGAGAGAGAGAGAGAGAGAGAGAGAGAGAGAGAGAGAGAGAGAGAGAGGGAGAGAGAGAGAGAAGGAGAGGGAGAGGGATCGTGAAAATAAATTAATGTTGTTATTTTCACACACACACACACACACATGCACAAAAAACACACCAATTTCTCACTCTAACACACCCCAAACACCCCCCCCCACACACACACACCCAAACAACACACCCACAACACCTTAAAACATCCAACACACACAAACACACATAGACACACACACACACACACACACACACAAAACACACCCATAACACCTTAAACTAACCCCAAAAAAAACAAACACACCCACAACACCCCAACACACACCCAAACACATTTGAAACACACCCAAAAACCCCAAAAACTTCAAAACATCCACATACACACCCCAACACACACCCAACCAACCCTAAAACACCCCTAAACACACACACACACACACACACACACACAAAACACTCAACACACCTATAGCACTGCAGCGACCAATCAGCAGCGACAGTGACAAAGGCATCAGCGCGGGGGAGGTAAACAATAGGTCCCGGCAGGAGTGATCCCGGCAGGAAGGTCACATAGGCAAGACTCTCCTGCTCATATACCACCAGACACCCATCCAGCGACTGCACAGCCATGTACTGCTTGCCGCGGACACCCCCAAAGGTCCCTGGGTGTATTGGGGTCAGGTTAGGTTAGATAAGGTTCGGTTAAAGATGGATTTTTTTTTTTTTTTCATCTCCAAATATTTGTAGTTTTTCCTCCATATCTCCCTCCACAAGTTACCTCCAATTACCTCCACCTACACAGACTTTCCTCTATGTTTTCTCCACATTACCTCCATGAAATAAAGAAAAATTGAGAGAGAGAGAAAGAGAGAGAATAAAAAAAAAAAAAAACACACACACAACAACACCACACCACAACACCATACAACACCACCTACCAGTAACAAGGGAGTGAGCACGTCGAGGCAGTTTGTGTTGATAAGCGATGGTAAGTTTGAAGTGCTCACCCTGCCCGCCACCACCACCACCACCACCAGTCACAGAGCACACCATCAAACGGTCAGGGTGGAGGATGCAGAGGTGCTCCAGATTGTTACTCCTGGGGGGGGAGGAGGAGGAGAAGGAGGAGGAGGAGTGTTGAATTAGTATTGGTTATAAAATGCTATTGTTATTGTGTTTAGGAGGAGGAGGAGGAGGAGGAGGAGGAGATAAAGGAAAGTAAAGAAAACTAACATTAATAGTTTATAAAAAGGAGGAGGAGGAGGAGGAGGAGATAGAAAAAGAAAACAACAACAATAATAATAACAAGAACAAGAAGAAATAAATAACAACAACAACAACAATAAAGAAGAAGAACAAGGAGAAAAAGAAAAGAAGGATAACATTACTAATTTAACAAGAAAGAGAAGAAGAAGAAAAGACCACCACCACCACCACCACTACTACTACTACTACTACTACTACTACTACTACTACTACTACTACTACTACTACTACTACCACCACTACCACCACTACTTACGAGACAAACTTGCCAACAGCCAGCTGCAGTATGGGGTAGTTTAGGGTCGTTTCCAGAAGGAGGTGGTCGGGCCGGTACCCAGACACCTCCTCCCCCTCCTCTGACCTGTACGCCTGAGAGAGAGAGAGAGAGAGAGAGAGAGAGAGAGTACTGTCAGGTATGTAGGGATGTAAAATATCTACACACACACACACACACACACACACACACACACACACACACACACACACACAGTGAAAAACAAATAAATAACAAGTCAATATAAACTCTATACAGAAAAAGCAAGATGAAAAAAAAAAAAAAAAAATGAATGAAAAAAACAAAAAAACAACAACACACATTCTAATCATTACTACACATACACAAACACACACACACACACACACACAACACACATATGAACACACACCTGCGGCAAATACACCCTCAGAGCTCCTGAAAACCCGCCAACCACAATTTTGTCCCTGGGCGGTTGTTCGTTATTGACATTAGCCACAGCAAGGCAGCCCACGTCACACTCCTCCTCCTCCCCTGGGCCCGTCCCCTCCACCGCTGTGCCCCACCACTCCCGCGCCTTAAACAGAGACATCCTAACACACACAAGTAGGTTAGATTAGGCTGGGTTAGGTCAGATTAAATTAGGTTTGGTTAGATTGAATAAAATTAGGGTAGGGTAGGTTGGGTTAGGTTAGGTTGGGTTGGGTTGGGTTGGGTTAGGCTAGGCTGGGTTAGATTAGGTTAAATTTACATTATATATGTTTTACTAATTTATTCAACCTATTATGTTATTTTTTTGTAGCTTAATTGTCTCTAATATTCAGTCGAAGCTTGAAAAATGCCTCCCTACCACACACGACAGGTTAGGCGTGGTTTCATTACAAATATTTCGTTGTATATATAATTTCACTCATTAATTCAAGCTATTATTCTCTTTCTTCTAACTAAACTCTCTCTAACATCCATTTAAGCTTAAAACAGAGACACCTACCACAGAATACATTAAAATATATCAATCATCAGTTTTAACACGATTAAATTACATTAGGTCTGGTTTATTTCAATTACGAATACATTTATTAATTATTCAGAACTATTATTATTACTTCTCTAGCTTAACTGTCTCCAATATTCACCTCAGCTCCTTTCCTTCCCCTTCCCCAGGTCAGCAGGCGTCTCCTATGTAGCCACTAAGTCATCACGCCCTTGGGAAGTGGTGGTTTGACAGTGACGTGACAGTGACGCCTGGGTTTGTTTACTTCAGCTGGTATGTGCTGATGATGATGATGGTGTATTATCTCACTCTTTGCAACGGGACAGTTACTTAAGATTCATTACAAATTATCGAATTCCTGTTATATTTTTCATTTTATTTTATCATTGATTTATTTGTTTATTTTTATCTATTTAATTATTTGTTTATGGTTGCTGATAGTTGGTTGTCATACTTTGCCACAGAACAACCACTCAAGATGCATTACGTATCATATAATTGCTGTTATTTTACTTTAATTAATTTCATCCATTTATTTGCTTTCTATTTATTTATCTACTTATTTATTTATTTACTTTTTATTTATTTATTCATTTATTTATTTATGGTTGCTGGTTGTTGGTGAACAGGGGCTACACATTAAGAGGCTCACCCATTTAATTGCCTCGAGTACATGGCGCGGCGAGGCAAATGGGCTTGGCTGTTAATGTGTGGGGTGTGTTCACGTAGCAGTAAATAGGTAGGGGATGTAACTGGAGGGGTTGTGGCCTCGCTGTCCCGGTGTGTGGAGTGTGTTGTGGTCGCAGTCCCACCCGAAGATCGGTCTATGAGCTCTGAGCTCGCTCCGTGATGGGGAAGACTGGCTGGGTGGCCAGCAAACGACCGTGGTGAATTACACACACACACACACACACACACACACACACACACACACACACACACACCTAATTAATAAACCGTTTATTATTATTATTATTATTATTACACACATATCTTCCCTCTCTCTCTCTCTCTCTCTCTCTCTCTCTCTCTCTCTCTCTCTCTCTCTCTCTCTCTCTCTCCTCCCTTCCAGGAAAACAAATAGTTAGAAACAAAAGAATGTGTGTGTTGAGAGAGAGAGAGAGAGAGAGAGAGAGAGAGAGAGAGAGAGAGAGAGAGAGAGAGAGAGAGAGAGAGAGAGAGAGAGAGAGAGAGAGAGAGAGAGAGAGAGAGAGAGAGATATAAGACGGTAATAGGGTAAGTGGTGGGAGAAAGGAAGAGGAAGAGGAGGAGAAAGAGGAAGAGGAGGAAGAGGAAGAGAAAAGAGAGGAAGAAGAGGAGGAGGAGGAGGAGTAAGAGGAGGAGGAGGAGGAGGAGGAGACAATAAATCATAAGGAAGTGAGGATAAGGAAGAATAATGAGAGGAGGAGTAGGAGGAGGAGGAGGAGAAGAAGGAGGAGAAGGAGAAAGAGTAACAACAACAAAACAACAACAATGACAACAAGAAGATAAGAGGGAAAATATATTTAACTCCTCCTCCTCCTCCTCCTCCTCCTCCTCCTCCTCCTCCTCCTCCTCCTCCTCCTCCTCCTCCTCCTCCTCCTCCTCCTCCTCCTCCTCCTCCTCCTCCTCCTCCTCCTCCTCCTCCTCTCCTCTCCTCCTCCTCCTCCTCCTCCTCCTCCTCCTCCTCCTCCTCCTCCTCCTCCTCCTCCTCCTCTTCCATCTCCTCCTCCTCTACAATTAAATACTCTAATCTTATATTTGAGGGGGAGGAAGAAGAAGAAGAAGAAGAAGAAGAAGAAGAAGAAGAAGAAGAAGAAGAAGAAGAGGGTAGAGAGAGACAGAAGATAAGAGGATGGAAGAGAGAAGAAAAGGAAAATAAAGAAAGATTGAAAAGAGAGAGAGAGAGAGAGAGAGAGAGAGAGAGAGAGAGAGAGAGAGAGAGAGAGAAGCACAGAGAGGAACAATAAATGAATAAATAAAGGAAGAAAGATAAAGATGAATAAGAAATGAACAGAAGGAAGGAAGGAAGGAAGGAAGGAAGGAAGGAAG
>NC_059264.1:2299082-2304082 GCF_017591435.1 Portunus trituberculatus | reverse complement strand
ACACACACACACATTTTCCTTCTCCTCTTCTTATCTCTTCTCTCATTTCATTACTATTTTCATTATCTTCCTTTTCATTATTCTTCATTTTCTTTTCCTCTTCTACGTCTCCTCTTCTCCTTTTCCTTCTTTAAATTCTCTCATTCCTTTTTCATTCTTCCTTTCTATCTCCTCCTCCTCCTCCTCCTCCTCCACCACCACCACATACTCCGTTAGGAACAGTGAGGGTGAGGCATCATTGTAGTAGCAGTAGTGGTAGTA
The DNA here is from genome assembly GCF_017591435.1 of Portunus trituberculatus. NCBI lineage: Eukaryota > Metazoa > Arthropoda > Malacostraca > Decapoda > Portunidae > Portunus > Portunus trituberculatus. The sequence continues at coordinate 2,303,821 of NC_059264.1, read as the reverse complement.
GTAGTAGTAGTGGTAGTAGTTGAGGGTGTAGGTTGAGTCTTGGGGCAGTGTCGTGTACAATAGCCTCGGGGCGGTCACCTGTGCGGGGAAGGGGAAGGTAGGGTGATGAGTAGTGGGGGAGAGATAGAGGTAAGTCACCCTAGAGAGATTGATTTGATTTTAGACAAGTTGGGATTAAGTTTTCAGTCTCTCTCTCTCTCTCTCTCTCTCTCTCTCTCTCTCTCTAGCTGCCTCACCCTAAATCACATATCTAGACACTTCAAATCACTCATTCTCACCCTAACTCATCCTAAATCACTCTTATTCTCCCTTACACTCACACTTCTTCACCGTAACTCACCCTTTTTTCACCCTAAATCTCTAACCCACCCTGACTCACTCTGACTCACCTTAACTCACCCTGACTCACTCTTACTCACCCTAACTCACATTTACTCACCCTAACTAACATTTACTCACCCTGACTCACTTTTACTCACTCTAACTCACCCTAACTCACTCCTACTAACCCTGATTGACCCTAACTCACTCCTACTCACTCTAACTCACTCTTACTCACTCTAACTCACCCTGACTCACCCTAACTCACCCTGACTCACTCTGACTCACCTTAACTCACTCTTACTCACCCTAACTCACCTTAACTCACTCCTACTCACCCTGACTCACCCTAACTCACCCTAACTCACTCCTACTCACCCTGACTCACTCTTACTCACTCTAACTCACCCTGACTCACCCTAACTCACCCTGACTCACTCTGACTCACCTTAACTCACCCTAACTCACATTTACTCACCCTGACTCACTCTGACTCACTCTAACTCATCCTGACTCACTCCTACTCACCCTGACTCACTATTACTCACCCAAACTCACATTTACTCACCCTAACTCACCCTGACTTACATTTACTCACCCTGACTCACATTTACTCACCCTGACTCACCCTAACTCACTCCTACTCACCCTAACTCACTATTACTCACCCTAACTCACATTTACTCACCCTAGCTCACCCTGACTCACATTTACTCACCCTGACTCACCTTAACTCACCCTGACTCACTCTTACTCACCCTAACTCACCCTGACTCACACTTACTCACTCAAACTCATCTTGACTCACTCTAACTCACCCTGACTCACTCTTACTCACTCTAACTCACCCTGACTCACCCCAACTCACCCTGACTCACATTTACTCACCCTAACTCACTCTGATTCACCTTAACTCACCCTGACTCACATTTACTCACCCTGACTCACTCTTACTCACTATAACTCATTGTGAGTCACCCTAACTCACCCTGACTCACATTTACTCACCCTAACTCACTCTGACTCACCTTAACTCACCCTGACTCACTCTTACTCACCCTAACTCACCCTAACACACATTTACTCACCCTAACTCACTCTGACTCACCCTAACTCACCCTGGCTCACTCCTACTCACCCTGACTCACTATTGCTCACCCTAACTCACATTTACTCACCCTAACTCACATTTACTCACGCTAAATCACCCTGACTCACATTTACTAACCCTGACTCACCCTAAATCACTCCTACTCACCCTGACTCACTATTACTCACCGTAACTCACCCTGATTCACATTTACTCACCCTGACTCACTCTTACTCACCCTAACTCACCCTAACTCACTCCTACTCACCCTGACTCACTATTACTCACCCTAATTGACATTTACTCACCCTGACTCACATTTACTCACCCTGACTCACCTTAACTCACCCTGATTCACTCTTACTCACCCTAACTCACCCTGACTCACACTTATTCACTCTAACTCACCCTGACTCACCCTGACTCACTCTTACTCACTCTAACTCACCCTGACTCACCCTAACTCACCCTAACTCAAATTTACTCATCCTAACTCACTCTGAATCACCCTAACTCACATTTACTCACCCTGACTCACTATTACTCACCCTAACTCACATTTACTCACCCTAACTCACCCTGACTCACATTTACTCACCCTAACTCACATTTACTCACCCTAACTCACTCCTACCCACCCTGACTCACTATTACTCACCGTAACTCACCCTGATTCACATTTACTCACCTTGACTCACTCTTACTCACCCTAACTCACCCAAATTCACTCTTACTCACCCTGACTCACTTTTACTCATCCTAACTCACATTTACTCATCCTAACTCATTCTGACTCACATTTACTCACCGTGATTCACCTTAACTCACCCTCACTCACTCTAACTCACCCTGACTCACATTTACTCACCCTAACTCACTCTGACTCATCCTAACTCACTCTGACTCACATTTACTCACCCTGACTCACTCTTACTCACTCAAACTCACCCTGACTCACCCCAACTCACCCTGACTCACATATACTCACCTTAACTCACCCTGACTCACTCTTACTCACCCTAACTCACATTTACTCACCCTAACTCACCCTGACTCACTCTTATTCACCCTAACTCACATTTAGTCACCCTAACTCACGCTGACTCACATTTACTCACCCTGACTCACATTTACTCACCCTGACTCACCCTAACTCACTCCTACTCACCCTGACTCACTATTACTCACCGTAACTCACCCTGATTCACATTTGCTCACCCTGACTCACTCTTACTCACCCTAACTCACTCCTACTTACCCTGACTCACTATTACTCACCCTAACTCACATTTACTCACCCTGACTCACATTTACTCACCCTGACTCACCTTAACTCACCCTGATTCACTCGTATCCTAACTCACCCTGACTCGCACTTACTCTCTCTAACTCACCCTGACACCCTAACTTACCCTGACTCACTCTTACTCACTCTAACTCACCCTGACTCACCCTAACTCACCCTGAGTCATATCTACTCACTCTAACTCACTCTGACTCACCGTAACTCACCCTGACTCACATTTACTCACCCTGACTCACTCTAACTCACCCTGACTCACCCTAACTCACCCTGACTCACATTTACTCACCCTAACTCACTCTGACTACCCTAACTCACCCTGACTCACATATACTCACTTTTACTCACTCTAACTCACCCTGACTCACCCTAACTCACTCTGACTCACCTTAACTCACCCTGACTCACATTTACTCACCCTAACTCACTCTGACTCACCTTAACTCACCCTGAATCACTCTTACTCACCCTAACTCACACTAACTCACATTTACTCACCCTGACTCATTCTGACTCACCCTAACTCACCCTGACTCACTATTACTCACCCTAACTCACATTTACTCACCCTAACTCACTATTAATCACTGTAACTCACCCTGATTAACATTTACTCACCCTGACTCACTCTTACTCACCCTAACTCACCCTAACTCACTCCTACTCACCCTGACTCACTATTACTCACCCTAACTCACATTTACTCACCCTAACTCACACTGACTCACATTTACTCACATTTACTCACCTTAACTCACCCTGATTCACTCTTACTCACCCTAACTCACCCTGACTCACACTTACTCACTCTAACTCACCCTGACTCACCCTGACTCACCCTGACTCACTCTTACTTACTCTAACTCACCCTGACTCACCCTAACTCACCCTGACTCACATTTACTCACCCTAACTCACTCTGACTACCCTAACTCACCCTGACTCACATATACTCACTTTTACTCACTCTAACTCACCCTGACTCACCCTAACTCACTCTGACTCACCTTAACTCACCCTGACTCACATTTACTCACCCTAACTCACTCTGACTCACCTTAACTCACCCTGAATCACTCTGACTCACCCTGACTCACTCCTACTCACCCTGATTCACTATTACTCACCCTAACTCACATTTATTCATCCTAACTCACCCTGACTCACATTTACTCACTCTGACTCATTTACTCACTCCTCCTCACGCTGACTCATTATTACTCACCGTAACTCACCCTGATTCACATTTACTCACCCTGACTCACTCTTACTCACCTTAACTCACTCTTACTCACCCTGACTCTCTATTAATCATCCTAACTCACATTTACTCACCGTAACTCACCCTGACTCACCTTAAGTCACCCTGATTCACTCTTACTCAACCTAACTCACCCAGACTCACACTTACTCACTCTAACTCACCCTGACTCACTCTAACTCACCCTGACTCACCCTAACTCACCCTGACTCACATTTACTCACCCTAACTCACTCTGACTCACTCTAACTCACGCTTACTCACATTTACTCACTCCTACTCACTCTGACTCACCCTAACTCACCGTGACTCACATTTACTCACCCTATCTCACTCTGACTCACCTTAATTCACCCTGACTAACTCTTACTCACTCTAACTCACCATAACTCACATTTACTCACCCTGACTCACTCTGACTCACCCTAAGTCATCTTGATTCACTTCTACTTACCCTGACTCACTATTACTCACCGTAATTCACCTTTACTCACCCTGACTCACATTTACTCACCCTGAGTCACATTTACTCACCCTGACTCACCCTAACTTACTCCTACTCACCCTGACTCACCCTAACTTACTCCTACTCACCCTGACTCACTCTTACTCACCCAAACTCACTCCTACTCACCCTGACTCACTATTACTCACCCTAACTCACATTTACTCATCCTAACTCAACCTGACTCACATTTACTCACCCTGACTCACCTTAACTCACCCTGATTCACTCCTACTCACCCTAACTCACCTTGACTCAC